>NC_028452.1:27733535-27774361 GCF_000263155.2 Setaria italica
CCATCGACTCCCTCGGCCACCACCTCATTCGGTCGTCTCCATGCAAACAGGGGCCATGAGAGGCTAATTCACTCGTGGCTCGCCCAGATGAAATCGTTGTCGCCTGATTCGCTTGCTGCGAGGAAGGTGGCGTGGCGTGTGTGCTTGTATCCCCTGCAGGCAGATCGAGCGCGATGCAGAGGGAGCTGGCAGATCGAGCTTGGGGTAGAGGGAGCCAGGTTCTCGGACCTGACGTGGGCTAGCTGGCGTGGCTCGTCTCCGCGGCCGTCGCGCTCGGGGGCCGCCATGCGCCGCATCGTCGCAGCAGGCCGCATGTACATCGACGCCGATGGTGAGGAGGAGGCGCCCGCACCCATTGCAGCTGAGACCTGCACACTGGCATGGGCCGTGGTGAGGTCGCCAAGCAAGCCGCGCCCGCCCAGAGTACACATAGCCAGCCGGGCCGCACGGAACGGCACTGGCACGTGCCGCCACTATGCGGCACGGCACGGTGGCTTAGCCGTGCCGTGCCGTGTAGTGCCGCCGTGCCGACATCTCGGCCTCGGCACGGCTCTATGGGCGGTTAGCCGTGCCGTGCTGTCGAGCACGGTAGCTCGGCGTGCCCGCGCCGGCATGAGGTCGAGCCACCCGCGCCATTGTTGCCGCCGTCGCCTGCACGCGCTCGCAGGGGGGGAGGGGGGGGCTGCGCCGCCACCGCCTGCGCGCGCCTCCAGGGGGCCGCGCCGCCGCCGCCTGCGCTCGCGTGGGAGACGGCCAGACAGGAAGAGAATAGAGAGTGAGAACTCTAGGGTTTCCACGATTATATATGACTCAATGTGAATCTAACGGCTCTGGTTTAGTTAGGAGATCCAACGGCTAATATTTATCGGGCCAGCATAGTGCCGGCCCATTAAGCGTGCCGTGCCCGTGCCGGCACTACGGGCCGAATAGGCGGCCCAGGCTCGGCACTAACACCGTGCCGTGCCTGGCACTAGCACGATGGCTCACGGGCCGGGCCATGGTCGGGCCGTGCTTCTTCGTGTTGTGCTCGGGCCGGCCCATCATGTTAGTGCCAAATGGAAATCTATAGCCTAGAGGGGGGGCAGCGTGGCACCAGGTCGGCCTGGGCAAAAATTAACCGAAACCAATTAACCGAACCGAACCGAACCGATTTAGCCGAAATAGTCGGTTAAATCGGTTTTCGGTGTTCGGTTCGGTTAAAAAACTAGCGCTATTCGGTGGTCGGTGATTGGGTCGGTTTTGGGTTTCCGTTAACCGAATTAGAGTTTTAACCGATGGACTGGCGGTACCGCGGTAGGCGGCCAGGCACCCAGGCGGCCAGGCCATTCCATCCGGCCCATAAACTGTCGGCCCACGAGTCCACAACAATATACCCTAGCGTCCACCCCGTGCGTCCCGGCGTCCCGTCTCCTGTGACTCCCCGACTCCCGTCCCCTTCAGTGCTTCACCCGCCGTCACTCCAGAGCCGCCGCCGGCCGCCGCCCCGTGAGGCGTTGACTCCCGTCCGCCGCCTGCCCGCGTCCAGCGTCCCCATCCGTGGACGGCAGATCCGCCTGGCGCCCATCGTCCGCTACTCACCAAAGCCACCGCCGAGTCACCGACCGCCGTCCGCAGGTCCGCACGTCGCCGCGTCCCCATCCGCCTCCTGCCTCCAGGCTCCAGCAACCAGGGCACTAGGCTTCGCGGGGAACTAGAAGGGGCAAGTAATCAGCGCTCGGACTAGTAGTACAACGGCGCCACCAACCGACCACTCCTCCAATGTAAGTTCGAGATCCCTTCCCCCCTCGATTTGTTGTCCGTTTCCGTGATTATTTGAGCCCATATTATTTGTTGTTGACTTGTTGAATCCATTTGCTTTGCTCGATTTGTAGATGGAGGATTCGGATGTTGAAGTTGTGAGATCTGAAGCTGAAGGTGAAGAGAAGAATGAGGAGCAGAACAAGAATGAGGAGCAGGAGAAGGACCAGAAGAAGGAAGTCAAGAAGAGGAAGGCTATGGCACCAAGATCAGATGTGTGGGACAGCTACCACAAGATCCTTGTTGGAGGCGTACTGAAGAAGGCAAAGTGCAAGTATTGCAGCCGTGAGCTCAACTGTCACTCCAAAAAAAATGGTACAACTTCTTTAAAATATCATCTACGAATATGCAAGAGAAATCCTAATAAAAATCCTGATGACCAAGGCACTTTGCAATTGCAACCATCACATGGGTGTAGTAGTGTAGGCACTGTTTCTACCTGGAAGTTTGATCCTGATGAAATTAGAAACAACTTTGCTGAAATGCTGATTGAAGATGAGTTGCCTTTTGTTTTTGCTGAACGATTTGGCTTTAGGAAGTTTATGGCCAAAGCATGCCCCCGTTTTACTGTGCCATCTAGAAGAACAGCCACTAGAGATTGTGTTAGTATCTATGATGTGCAGAAAGATAAGCTGAAAGAATTTTTTAAGCAATCCTGTGAAAGAGTTTGCCTCACAACTGACACATGGACTGCAAACACTCAGCAAAACTACATGTGTGTCACAGCCCATTTTATTGATAGTGATTGGAACCTACACAAGAAGATTATTGGATTTTTCTTGGTAAAGGGCCATAGAGGGGATGACATTGGGAAATCCTTAGAGGGTTGCTCGGCTGAATGGAGCTTAGATAAAGTTTTTACCATAACTGTTGATAATGCTAGCTCAAATAATGGTGCTATCAAGTATATGAGGAGGTGTTGACGCCAGATTTTGACACGAGTAAAATCGGCGTAATGAGAAGAAGAGATTGGAAGATGCGGCGAGATACAAGGGCGATGATTGGAAATCGGCCGATTGGTGCTACAGTCAAGGATCGGCCAATTGATGCTACAGTCGAGGATCGGCTGATTGATCCTTGGAGTTTCGCCTCGCTCGACCCCTGAGGTTTGGGATCGGACACGCCCGACCCTCCAAGGGAGGATTTCCGCCTCGCCCGACCCCTAAGGCTTGGGATCGGACGCGCCCGACCCACCAAGGGAGGATCTCCGCCTCGCCCGACCCCTGGGGTTTGGGATCGGATGCGCCTGACCCTCTAAAGGAGGATCTCCACCTCGTCCGACCTTAGTCCCCAGGGTCGGGATAAGTCTGAGCCCTCGACGTGTGGGTCCTGATCGGTTACCCTCTTGCTAGAGAGGTGATCGGCCGATTAGGAGGTTAGAATGATTGGGCCGATGTGGGCTTAAAAAAGATTATGAAGATGAAGAAGGAGTCAGCCCATGAAGCGCGTGAAAATAGTACGAATCGTACTTGTAAATATTCGTTTTCCGTTTAAACTTAGGGATAGAGTTCTAGTCGGATAGGAAGTCGTTTGTACGGGGCTATAAATAGCCACCCTTATGGATCTGTAATCACAACCAACTCAATACAACAAACTACTGTTTCCTCGTACTTACTTTCAAGTAGGCGACTTCGCCAACGCTTTTTCTTCTTTTTCACGAGTTCTTACGGGTTGGCGGGGCTGCATCAACTTGACCTCCGGCCAATCTTGTAAGTTCCGTTTATCGAGTAATTTCTAAGCTTTAACTTCGGGCGCATCGCTGTCGTTTCGTTTAGATTTATTCATCAGTTATCGATACTTACTAGAATTCTAGGTTTTACCAGTTGTTCTAGTTCTATCACCAGTTATCCAGCTAGGAATCGATACTTTCGGCTTTTCTTGTACTTTGCTGTTTAATCTACTTATTTCATGCATAGCCGATTAGATCTGTTCCTAGTGTTGCTACTGTAGCGTTGTTTAGATTACTCTAGTAGTTTTCTTCATAAACGTTGCCTGGTCATCGGTTGCATCATAGCCGATTTCCTTGTTACTGCAAATCGGCCGATTCGCTGATAAGCTTTCTCAAGATCAGAACCTTAGCCGATCGCAACCTCTGGGAACTGACACGTTTATTTCCTTGCCAATCAACAGGTCAGATTGGCTGGCACGCCATGCGAACTGCACCAGGGCGATTACCCGAACAGGAGCTAAGCAGATTCTCCCGGGTCGTGTGTCCGACGCTGGGAATTCGATCAGTGATTTCTAGCGCCAACACACTTTTGGCACGCCCGGTGGGACCAATACAACCGCCACCATGTCGAAAGCTGCTGAAGTCTCCGAAGATAACGTCATCGAAGTGACAGAGGCAGATCTCAGGGACGACCAGAAAGAAGAACTAGAGAGGCAGACGGCATACTACCGGAAGGCGTGTTTGCAGTCCTTCAGTCGCACCAGGAGCGGGGAGACCATAAAAAAGATTCCTTTTCCAACTCCCCGCCAGATCACAATCACCGAGGACTCGGACAAGATGTCCGAGCTGGTTCAGCAATCCGTTTATCAAGCTTTCATCGATCAATCCCCGGTGCTTGCTAATACGGTGTACAATGCCGTCATCAGCTCCTTGGCTAGCGGTGTATCTCAAGGGTACAAGGGGCCGGCATATGCTCCGCCGATTACGGCTCCGAACAAGAGTTATCCGACTTCGGCTTCTCAGCCGATCCAATTTCCAGTTGGGGGTTCTGGCGCTTCCTCATCATCGATCCCTATGGGGTTTAATGGCACGCAACACCTCCAGCCACGTCCCGTTCAGTTGTCCTCTGCGCAGTTTTCTCCGGTTAATCCAGCGCCTTGGGGGGCACCATCAGCAACAGCCGTTCAGGATCAATCGGCCAACCATGGAAGTCCCCAATTCCAGGCATCTTTCTAGGTGGCCACTCAACCAACCATGCCGCCGTACCAGCCTGTCGCACTAGAGATGAGCAAAGCAGCAGAGCTCGTACTATATGATGAAACAAGCGGCTCATTCAAATAGCCAACCCTGAATACGCAGCCGGCTATGACACATCACATGCCACATACTTTCACTCAGCATCAAGTCATCCCGCCGCCGATATACCAGCACGTACCAGTCCCTCAGCCGACGGTTTACCAGCAACAGCCGGACTGGTCGGCACGTATAGCAGAGGTGATTCAGGAACAATTCGGCTTGAAGCCGAAGGCGCAGACCTACACCTACAGGACACCGTACCCGTCTACGTACGACTTACTGCCGTTTCCCCATCGGTATAAAGTTCCTGACTTCACCAAATTTTCGGGGCTGGACGACACCTCAACCGTAGAACATGTGAACAGATTCATCATCCAATGCGGAGAGGCAGCGGCGCAAGATGCTCTACAGGTGCGACTTTTCTCGTCATCCTTGTCTGGGTCGGCCTTCCAGTGGTTTACAACCTTACCGCCCAACTCGATAATTACATGGGCCGATCTGGAGAGGCAATTTCATAAATACTTCTAAGCCAGGGTACATGAGATGAAGCTGTCCGATTTGACCAGCCTTAGGCAGAGAAGCAACGAGCCGATATCCTCATACGTGCAGAGGTTTCAGGAAATCAGGAACAAATGCTATTCTCTAGCTCTGACTGATGCACAGCTGGCTGATATGGCCTTTCAAGGTCTCCTGCCTCACATCAAAGAAAAGTACGCCTCACAGGAGTTTGAGAGCTTGAGCCAAATCGTCCACCGATTGTCTGGTCAAGAGGTACGTTCTTTCGATCCACGGAGAAACTTCCAGAAGAAGGTGGCATACTTAGAAGAGGTTGAGGCCGAAGAAGATGCAGAAATCAGTCTTGCAGAATGGGTTAAAAGGAAGAAGCCGATATCATGTCCATTCGGCAAGAAGGAGCCAGAAACGTTCGGATTTGACACATCAAAGGCCGATAAAATCTTCGACCTCCTCCTCCAGGAAGGACAGATCAAGCTCTCGCCATACCATACTATTCCTTCTGCCGAACAGCTGAAGAAGATGAAATATTGCAAGTGGCACAACGCTACCTCCCATGACACTAATGAGTGCAAAATCTTCCGGCAGCAGATACAGACGGCCATTGAGCAGGGCAGACTTAAATTTGAAGTGCCAACAAAACCAGCCAAGCCGATAAAGATCGATCAGCACCCCTTCCCCACCAACATGGTTGACACGGGAAAGAACTCGCTCCAAACCAAGGTGCTGACATCCGAATCGGCTAAAAAGAGTGGCGCCGTAGACCCCAGAAATCAAGCGGCGCCTGAAGACGTCAAGGGGAAGCGGCGGATGGAGGACGATGACGGCGGATCAGGAGAACCACGCATTACTTCCCAATTCCTGCTCAACAAATATCAGCAGCAACATGAACGCTCAAGATCCCGGGAAGAAGCAATACGGCGACATGAAGATCACTGGAGATGCCCGTTCTTCGTCCACTGTTGGGAAAGCAACCTCAGGTTGCCTTCGGCCAATAATTGCCCGGAGTGCAACGGCCCGTATCGTAACAATCGGCCGTTCAGCAGGTCTCGCTCCAGAGATGGGAGACCAGAGCCGATCAGCAGGAACTGGCGCGACCAAGATGACCGGCGCCCTCCAGTACGTGATCGGCTGGGGGCCAGAAGTGATCGATATGACCGGTCAGAAGGCAGGCGCAATGACGGGTGGGGGGGCAGATTTGATCGACATGACTGGCCAGAAAACAGGGTCAGCGTCCACAGTCGTCTTGAAGAGATGGCCGATGCTTGGATGTCAGACGAGAACCCTTTAGGACGCGGACCGGAATGGGAACGTGCTAGACCGCGAACCAAACCGGTGAACCCCAGGTGGTGCCCCGATGGATTGACCAAGTCTCAAAAACGAAGAATCCAACGTCTCCGCCAGTGGGAACAGCAAGAGGAAGAACAACAGTACACGACGGACAAGAGGGAAGGCAGGTCTCAGGTATGGCGCCCCAAAAGAAACGACAGAGGAGGTGATGAATCGGCAGGCGACGAATCGGCAGCCGACATCGGCATGGTTTTCATACTGCCGATGGAGTTCATGACTCCTGCCGACCGACAGGACATATCGACAATGGAAGAACAGATGGCGCAATTGGCTTTGGAGCCAATGACAGCCACATTCGAGAAGCCCGAAGACGACAAACGGCAACACCTGAAAGCGTTGTTTCTTAAAGGGCATGTCAACGGCCGACCCCTCACCAGATTACTGGTAGACGGAGGAGCTGCAGTCAACATCATGCCATACGACGTGCTCCAGAAGCTTGGGAAGAGCGATGATGACCTGACCAAGACAGATATGATGCTCAAGGACTTCGAGGGCAACGTATCCCCCGCTCGCGGCGCCCTCTGCGTCGACCTCACCATCAGCAGTAAGACCCTTCCTACTACTTTCTTTATTATTAATGGCAAGGGGTCCTACAACATGCTACTCGGCCGAGACTGGATACATGCAAATTGCTGCATCCCATCTACAATGCATCAATGCCTCGTACAATGGGTCGGCGACAACATCGAGGTGGTCACCGCCGATTCCGCATACAGCATCGCAGCAGCCGACACGCAGTAGTGGAGCTGCGAAACTGTCAAGTGCATATTCGGGAGAGTATGGGATACTGACTTCTTAAAGGTGTCCGATTTTGGCCTACAGCCGATCCGAGCAGTCGGCTCCGAAGACTCAGATTAAATGGATCAGTTCGCCCGAGAAGATGGGAAGCTGGGACACAGGTTCACGTCGGCCGATTCATTAGAAATGATAGACTTAGGCGATGGCACCAAACCAAGGCCGACATATATTAGTGCAAATTTAGATCCGGAATACAAATGTAAACTGACAAGTTTGTTAAGAGAATTTAAGGATTGCTTTGCTTGGGAGTATCATGAGATGCCCGGATTAGACCGATCTATCGTTGAACATCGACTACCCATAAAACCAGGGTATCGGCCGTATCAACAGCCTGCACGGCGGTGCAATCCTAAAATCCTACCAGATATAAAAGCCGAAATAATGCGGCTAATCGAAGCAAAATTTATTCGGCAATGCCGTTATACCGAGTGGATCTCCAACATTGTACCAGTATACAAGAAGAACGGAAAGCTACGCGTATGCATCGATTTCAGGAACCTTAATCAGGCCACACCAATGGACGGATACCCCATGCCAACGGCCGATGTGCTGATAGATGCCGCCGTGGGACACAAGGTTATTAGTTTCATGGATGGAAACGCTGGGTACAATCAGATACTTATGGCTAAAGAAGACATACCCAAAACAGCCTTCAGATGCCCAGGTCACCTTGGTTTATTCGAGTGGGTGGTAATGACTTTCGGCTTGAAAAATGCCGGCGCTACGTATTAGAGAGCCATGAACTACATATTTCACAAACTTATCGGCATACTAATAGAAATCTACATCGACGACGTCGTAGTCAAGTCAAAAGGACACCGGGAGCATCTTGCCAATTTACGATAAGTATTGGAATGCACTAAGAAACATGGGCTGAAGATGAACCCAAACAAGTGCGCCTTCGGCGTATCCGCCGGACAATTCTTAGGATTCATGGTGCACGAGCGGGGAATAGAGATCAATCGGAAGACCATAGCGGCCATCAACAAAGTCGTGGCCCCGCAGAATAAAACTGAGCTGCAATCTCTAATCGGCAAAGTGAACTTCATCAGAAGATTCATATCTAATCTGTCTAGGCAAATCCAAGCCTTCACGCCATTATTAAAGTTGAAGCCCGACCAGGAGTTCATATGGGGAGAAGAGCAACGCAAGGCATTAGAAGATATCAAGCAGTACTTCGTCTCACCGCCGGTATTGGTCCCTCCTCAGACTGGTAAGCCGTTTAAACTATATTTATCAGTCGATGAACGAGCTATTGGGTCGGCTCTGGTTCAGGAGTTCGAAGGAAAGGAACGGGTAATTTATTATGTCAGTAGAAGACTTCTGGATGCCGAAACAAGGTATCCTCCAGTGGAACGGTTGTGCCTATGCCTTTACTTCTCATGTACCAAACTCAGGCACTATTTGCTATCGGCGGAATGTGTGGTCGTGTGCAAGGACGACGTGGTAAAATACATGCTGTCACTGCCAATTTTGAAAGGACAAATCGGCAAATGGATCTTGGCTTTGTCAAAGTTTGACCTTCGATATGAATCGACAAAAGCCGTTAAAGGTCAGGTCATGGCCGATTTCGTTGCCCAACACTGCGGACCAGAGACTACCTTCGTGGAACCAGTACCTTGGACCTTATACTTTGATGGATCGTCATGTGGGGCCGGATCAGGAATCGGCATCTTCCTCATATCGCATCGGGGGGCAAGCTATGATTTTTCTCTGCCGATAGAAGCATCCGCCACTAACAATCAAGCAGAGTACCGAGCTGTACTGAAGGGGTTACAATTGCTAAGAGAAGTCAAGGCCGATTATGTCGAAGTTTTTGGAGATTCCATGCTTATTGTGGATCAATTGACTGGGAAGTCCGAATGTAAGGACGATGTGTTGAGGATTTATTATGAAGATTGCCTGCAGCTTCTGAAAGAATTCAAGTCGGCAGTTATTGAACACATCCCAAGGAATCACAACGAGGATGCCAACAAGCTCGCCCAACACGCATCTGGGTATCGGCTGATTCAAGGCGCTATGGCTCTAGAACTCGCAGCCGATGACTGGCGAAAAGAGATTGCCGATTACCTGAAAGATCCATCTAAGAAAGTGGATCGGCGGGTGTGTTTCCATGCTACCAAATACATATTACTGAAAGACAACTTGTTCTACCGAACAATTGATGGCGTCCTACTCAACTGTCTGGGAAGAAATCCATGAAGGAGTGTGTGGAGCCCACCAGTCGGCACATAAGATGAAATGGATGATCAGGAATAATGGGTATTATTGGCTGACAATCCTCGAAGATTGCTTCAAATATTATAAGGGATGCCAGGATTGTCAGAAATTCGGGAATGTCCAACGTGCGCCCGCATCGGCCATGAATCCCATTATCAAACCATGGCCATTTAGAGGATGGGGAATAGACCTCATCGGCCAAATTTATCCTCCGTCAAGCAAAGGGCACAAGTTCATTCTGGTGGCCACTGATTATTTCACCAAATGGGTGGAGGCAATTCCGTTAAGGGCCGTAACATCGGCTGCTATGGTCGACTTCGTAAGAGACCATATCGTCTACCGTTTCGGCATCCCCCAGACTATCACAACTGATCAAGGGATAATGTTCACATCAGGAGAATTCGAGAAGTTCACGGCCGATATGGGAATCAAGTTGTTAAATTCCTCTCCATATTATGCCCAAGCTAATGGCCAGGCCGAATCCTCCAACAAAGGGATAATAAAGTTAATCAAGAGGAAGATAGAGGAGCAGCCGAAAAAATGGCATCTATGTTTGACTGAAGCCCTATGGGCATACAGGATGGCTTGCCATGGGGCCACCAAGTTGTCCCCTTATCAGTTGGTGTATGGTCACGATGCAGTACTACCATGGGAATTGAGGGCGGGGTCGAGAAGCACGTCGCTCTAGGACCAGCTGACGGCCGACGACTACTCCTCACTCATGAAAAGGGAGCTTGATGACTTGGCTGGCCAACGATTGAGAGCTTTGATAAGCATCGAGGAAAACAAGAAGAAAGTGGCTAGATGGTATGATAAGAAGGTCAAAGTCAAACAATTCTCTCTGGGAGACCTGGTTTGGAAGTTAGTGTTGCCGATTGGGTCGAAAGATCCTAAATTCGGTAAGTGGTCCCCTACATGGGAAGGGCCGTACAAAATCGGCGGATGTGCTCCAGGAAACGCTTATATTTTGGAAACAATCGAAGGAGAAGAGTTTACTAGGGCTCTGAACGGAAGATACTTGAAAAGGTACTACCCTAGTATATGGGTCGGAGCATAAGGATCGACCATGATGAACAACACACAGCCAATACAAAAGAATTCGTCTAGAGGAAACACGTAATCGTCCAAATCGGCCGATATATTTCATTCGGTACGGACGATGGGTTACACGGCCGACAAGGTACAAGTCGCCCTTAGCACAAAAAATAATTAATCACACTTTTACTTACGCTCTCTCTCAGCCCGACCTAGTGCTATCAGAAGACGGATGTACTCTTCTTCTATCTCTTTCATCGAAGCCTCCGCTTCAACTTGACGGGGGAGAGGGTGACTCCGGTCCATGGCCGGGCGTGATGTTCCTGCTGTTGCGTCTTCGAGGATGATTTGATGGGGGAGCGGATGACTTTGGTTGGCTTGAGGTTGCCGATGGTCGTTGCTGTCCAGAAAGTCCCAGATCCGTCGGATGTTGGCAGGGACATGCTCTTGGAGTTCGTCGCGATGAGCTCTGATTAAATCTTTGTCTTCTCGCAACAACGGTTCGTCTGAGTGCACGAGTTCGATGGCTCGTTCGAGTTTAGGGCTAAGGCGCCGTGGCTGCGGAAAGCAACAATATTCATATAGCCACCGAAAAGGTGATTCCCTTCAGAAGGTCTAAAACTAAGAAAAAGAAGGAGGCAAAACTTTTACCTGATTAACAGAGGAAGAGGTAGAGGATGAAGAAGACATGACTGAAAAAGTGCACCGTCGAAAACAGGTTGGGAAGGTGAAGCCGAGTTAGACAGGTGCTCTCAGAACAGGGACCTAGGCCGGCGTTTATAAGAAAGGAAGGTGTGGATGTTTGGTAAAGACGCGTCCCATCGGGAATGAAAAAGGTAATAAATAAAAGGGGCGCCGTGAAGGACGGTCAAAGGGGTCATTAAATGTTCGTACAAGAACGTCAGTACTTTTACAGGTCACCCAGAAGGGCATCGATAGCTGCGACCGCTCGGCGTCGGATCTGATCGACAGAGTCAAGGACCCGTTGGTCATCCTCTGCCGATCCGGGGACTTCTGACATGGTGCGGTGGAGTTTGAGGGCTTCGTGAGTCAGATGTTGCCTCTCGCGTTTCAGATCGGCGATGACAGAAGGGAGTTCCTGAAGCCTCTTCTCTTCGGCGTCTATTGCCTTGGTCACCTACTCCATCTCCTTGGCAAGCTCTGCCCTTCGGCGTTTGAGGCGATCTATCGTGCCAACGATCCCCGGGCGAGAGTCCTCCAGAAAGTGAATCCGTTGATGCACTTCTTGAGCTTGGCGCTTGTACGTGTCCTCTTCCTCACGGGTCTTGGTCAACTTGGCGCGGTCAGCCATATGGCGCAGGGCTCTGAAGACCGGAATCCTCATTGACTCGATATACGCGGCCGGCGCCAAAGCCTCTTCTGCTTCTTCTGGTACTCGCCCGCTGACGTCACCAAAAAGTTGCCGAATCGGCGAGGCATCTTCTACCAATCGGCGGATGTCCTCTTGAAGAAGGGATCGGATGCTTGCGAGTTTGGCACGGACATCATCAGGAACAGAGCTCAAGGTGACCTGGCGAGAGCCGACCTCCTCGTCATCGGAGAGTGCGACCGCAAACAAGAAAAGGCTGTTGTTGGGGAAGTCCTGTTCCTGTAAAATAGTAAGTCAAGAAGAAGAACAAGTCAGCCGATGATGATAGCAAATCGGCCAAGTAAGTGGGAGAAGTCTCTTACCTCCTTAAAACGAATCTCTTCAAGCTGCGTTCGGGAGGCTGTTATCCTCGGTTCAGGGGCTGGTTCCATTGGTTCGTCATGAGTAGAAGATTCCACCATGATTGGTGCTTTGCTCGGGCCGACTTCCTAACAGATGACCGATTGGGTTGCTGCCGATTGTTGCGAATCCACAGGAGTGATTTGTGCAGTCTAAAATAAGATGAGTCAGTATGAGGATGGCAATCGGCAGGATGAGACAACAAGTTTACCTGCATAGCCTCCACTAGTAATGATGCGGCGGCCGCCCCACCTTGCGTGATGACTTGAGTGTACACTTCTCCAGCAGCTGGAAGGGGCAATGCGGCCAAAGTTTCTGCCGATGTGATCATAGGAGGGTCGGCCGGTTCTATACGAGTTCGTACTCGGCGACTGGTTTTCTTGGTAACCTTCTTCCGCGCCTGCTTCGATCGGCCGGCGATCACATCTACGGAAGGGGCATCATAGCCGATAAGGGGGAAGATGGTGTATGGGTGATGATCCTCTATCGACCGGCCACTCTGACTGTGTGTTGGGGGAACGCGGTTTTCAGACTGGAGTAACAGCAAGATGTTAGTGTACGTATTTAACCGTATTAATAAAGGAATGAAGATCGGTTAGGGGAAAAATACCTCGGCGTTCGGATCAATGTTGGCTGGATCCAAGAGATTGCAGTATGTTGATGCAGAGGTGCAGAACAGGTGTTGTTTCCATTCGGCCCAACATAGCTTGAATTGTTGGACAGCAAAGGGGGCTACTATCCAGTCATTCAAGTCTATGGTGCTGGAGTCTGGTATCCGATCTCGCAGCCGACTGTAGTCAAGCCCCTTGGTGAGCTCGTCTCTGAACTTTGCTCGGCCGATGAAGTATGCCTGAATCGGCAGTTGACCCATGCCGAGTTGCCGCGCCGCAACAGAGGGGTTGTAGAATTCATATGTAGGGGCATCTTTTCCTGAGAAGAAGTTGGCCGGTAAGATCCCCGGTTTAATTAACTCATATGTAAGATCTTCGTCGAATCGACCGGTGGTTGAGTCGAAGCAAGAAGGGATTTCAAAGATTGGGTCATCTCTCCGATAAGGGAACCAGACGGTTGCGTCTTCATTGAAGCCGTCATAGAAACACCGAAAATATTCGGCCACCTTGGTCGCAGAGTACGAGCAACCAGAGAAGGCCGATGCCGCTTCGCCGAAAGACATGCACCGGCGTTGGACAGTGAGATTCTCTTCCGATTCGACGCTGGGGAATGTCATATTTTCCACTCGCTGCTGTGAGATCTCGCTCATATACAAGTTCAGCCATAAGTTAATGAACCACCAGGGCCCACCTGGGTTTCCAATCGGCTCCCCTTGGGATAGCTTGATGCCGATTTGGTGAAGCATGTGGTAGACTGCTCCCAGTAAGTGCTTTCCAAGAGGAACAGAAGTCCCTATTGACAGTGCTTCGGCCAGAGCCTGGGTATTGGTAGATGGACCAGCTGCTCTCCCACAGAAGAAGTGCTTCTCTAGCCACATCATCAGGAAGGCCGTATACTCTCTGTTCTTGACAGATCCGGCCCTTTTGTTGCATCTGATGAAGCCTTTCCACCCACCGATTCCCCTTGTGTCCAGCCAATGTGATGTTGCGGCTATAAGGCGGAAAGGGGTGTCCGGGGAAGAGATGTCCAGGCCGGTCAGCAAGACTACATCGGCCAATGTGGGGGTCATGGGTCCATGTCCAAACAGGAATGCATTGAGGGCATCGGACCAAAAGTAAGAAGCTGCCATCACTAACGGCTCATTCCGTTCCATTTGGGACAAGGATAGATCGATGCATTGGCTGATTTTGAGCTTGTCCCATTGGAGCTTCTTAGAGGTGGCTATCCGCTGGTACCATTCTCTCCAACCAGGAGTTTCGTTCGGCCAAGACCTAAAGGTACCCAACCAGTGATCTAGGTCCATAGTTGATTGTTTGAAGGGGATCCTATGGGTTTCCAAGTTGATTAGGTCGGTTGGATCTGGGTTTCCCATGGGCCCGAGGCAGATAAGGCTGAGGTTTTCTGTGAGGCGAATGGTGATGCGATGCCTAACTGCCTAAAAAAGAAAAGGGGGTGCGAGGGTAAGAAATAGATCTAAGGTAAATGCATTACTAATAAAGGAAAGTTTCGGTAACGACCTCCGGGATGAAGCTCCTCATAATCAGCGGAGTCGCCGGTGCAACTGCAGACGATGAAGCTGCCAATGGGATCTCGGATGAGGCTTCGACTTTCGCCGATGGAGCTCCTTCTTCCGTCGATGGAGCCGCCGCTACCGCTATTGGAATCTCCGCCGAATGCGCCATTTCCGGAGCTTCGCGCGTTGGTGAGGTGCCTGAAGGTTCCGCCATTGGAAAAGTAGGAGGAAATGCGAAAGGAAGGAGGTGCTGAAGAATTGGGGGACTAAGGAAAGTGTTGGAGGAAGAAGAAAGCCTGTGCGCTGGAGAAGAAGGACGTGAGCTCGTAAGGAGTATGGGATGTGCTAATATTTAAACAAGGTCTGAGCAGGGGTAAAAGCGGAATTTTTACCGCGCCGGCGTTTCGAGTTTTTCAGGAGTAGTGGTTGTCGTGGGCGCCCGTTTCAAAAAGATTGCAATCATCAGGTTGGAGACCGTGAAACGGAAGGATATTTTCATGGTGTCTGTTTCGAATGGGAAGTTGAAAAGAATTTCGAAGTAAAGACTATGTTTTACTCTGAAACTGGGGGGCATGTGTTGACGCCAGATTTTGACACGAGTAAAATCGGCATAATGAGAAGAAGAGATTGGAAGATGCGGCGAGATACAAGGGCGATGATTAGAAATCGGCCGATTGGTGCTACAGTCAAGGATCGGCCAATTGATGCTACAGTCGAGGATCGGCCGATTGATCCTTGGAGTTCCGTCTTGCTCGACCCCTGAGGTTTGGGATCGGACACACCCGACCCTCCAAGGGAGGATTTCCGCCTCGCCCGACCCCTAAGGCTTGGGATCGGACGTGCCCAACCCACCAAGGGAGGATCTCCGCCTCGCCCGACCCCTGGGGTTTGGGATCGGATGCGCCTGACCCTCTAAAGGAGGATCTCCGCCTCATCCGACCTTAGTCCCCAGGGTCGGGATAAGTCTGAGCCCTCGACGTGTGGGTCCTGATCGGTTACCCCCTTGCTAGAGAGGTGATCGGCCGATTAGGAGGTTAGAATGATTGGGCCGATGTGGGCTTAAAAAAGATTATGAAGATGAAGAAGGAGTCAGCCCATGAAGCACGTGAAAATAGTACGAATCGTACTTGTAAATATTCGTTTTCCGTTTAAACTTAGGGATAGAGTTCTAGTCGGATAGGAAGTCGTTTGTAAGGGGCTATAAATAGCCACCCTTATGGATCTGTAATCACAACCAACTCAATACAACAAACTACTGTTTCCTCGTACTTACTTTCAAGTAGGCGACTTCGCCAACGCTTTTTCTTCTTTTTCACGAGTTCGTACGGGTTGGCGGGGCTGCATCAACTTGACCTTCGGCCAATCTTGTAAGTTCCGTTTATCGAGTAATTTCTAAGCTTTAACTTCGGGCGCATCGCTGTCATTTCGTTTAGATTTATTCATCAGTTATCGATACTTACTAGAATTCTAGGTTTTACCAGTTGTTCTAGTTCTATCACCAGTTATCCAGCTAGGAATCGATACTTTCGGCTTTTCTTGTACTTTGCTGTTTAATCTACTTATTTCATGCATAGCCGATTAGATCTGTTCCTAGTGTTGCTACTGTAGCGTTGTTTAGATTACTCTAGTAGTTTTCTTCATAAACGTTGCCTGGTCATCGGTTGCATCATAGCCGATTTCCTTGTTACTGCAAATCGGCCGATTCGCTGATAAGCTTTCTCAAGATTGGAACCTTAGCCGATCGCAACCTCTGGGAACTGACACATTTATTTCCTTGCCAATCAACAGGTCAGATTGGCTGGCACGCCGCGCGAACCGCACCAGGGCGATTACCCGAACAGGAGCTAAGTAGATTCTCCCGAGTCGTGTGTCCGACGCTGGAAATTCGATCAGTGATTTCTAGCGCCAACAGGAGGGTCTTGAATGAGTCAAACTGCAGCATTGTTGATGGAGAGTATCTTCATATGAGATGTGTTGCACACATTATCAACTTGATAGTAACTGAAGGGCTAAAAGAGATTGATGTTTCAATTTCTCGTGTTCGTGCTGCTGTTAAGTTTGTCAAGAGTTCTCCCTCTAGGCTAGCTAAATTTAAGAAGTGTGCTGAATTAGCAAAGGTGGACAGCAAAGCTTTTTTATCTTTGGATGTTTGCACAAGATGGAACTCCACTTACCTTATGTTAGCTAATGCAATACCATATGAGAAAGCATTTGAAAGATATAAGGATGATGATCCCTACTACCAACTTGATCTAGAAGGACAGAATATGCCAGGTGTTCCTGTAAAATCAGATTGGGAAAAGGCTAAGAAGATGGCTGAGTTTCTTGAACACTTCTATGAGCTCACCCTCCGTGTCTCAGCCACTCAACATGTTACTTCTCACACTTATTTTCATGAGATTGCTGATGTTTTGATTTTGTTGCGTGAGTGGTGTCAAAGTTGTGATAGCATACGCAAGGACATGGGTAAAAGAATGCTAACAAAGTACTACAAGTACTGGGGAGACAAGAAGGAGGACATGCTAAACTTGGTCATTTTTTTCGATGTTGCTATTGATCCAAGGTACAAACTATCTGATTACACAAAAATGGCTACCTTGGAAATGTTTGGTCATGAAATAGGACAAGAATTGTGGGCTGTAGTAAACAAATCTTTCCATGCTTTGTTTGAAGAGTACAAAAACTTGTATGCTCCAAGTGACAAGTCACAGCATACTACTGATTCTGAACAAGCTCCAGAAAAGAGCAAGAGATTGATGAGGTCTGTCATTGCTCAGAAGATGAGGCTTGATGGTGGTGGAAATGGCACCACAAAGTCTGAACTTGAGAAATACTTTGCTGAAGAGAATGAGGAGGATAAGAAAGACTTTGAAATTCTTGAATGGTGGAAGGACAATGCTCACAGGTTCCCAATATTGTCTCACATGGCTCGTGATTTGTTGGCCATTCCTATTTCAACAGTGGCATCCGAGTCGGCTTTCAGCACAGGTGGACGTGTTCTTGATGACTTTAGAAGCTCTCTCACACCAATTATGGTTGAGCGCTTGATCTGTACACAAGATTGGCTTCGTCGATCCACTACTCTTAGTGTTGAAGAAGATCCCGAAGAATTGGCTAAAATAGAAGAAGGTAATCAATTTAAATTCTAGTTATTTGTTTCATGTTCCTCATTATTTATTCATGTATTCACACTACCTTTTTTGACTATTTGAAGCCCTTACTCATGTCGAAGAGGACATTGGTGGCTTGAGCCTGACGATCAAGCCCTCTCCTGCATAGAACAAGGAATCAAGGATGCTACTGTCTGCTTATGTGTTACGGTGTTCACTGTTCAAGGACTCTTATTATGTGTTGTAATGCTATTTGAATTTGACACTGTGTTGCCAGTGTTGGACTGTTGGTTACTTGGTTTAGTCTTTAGACGTCTTAATGTGTTGTACTGTTCAACAATTGAAGTACTCCTATTATGTGTTGTAATGTTGTTTGCCTATTTGAATTTCTGGTGATAGGCATACTTTCTGTATTTCTGTTAACCGATTAACCGAACCAATTTAACCGAAACCAAATAAGGTCGGTTATTTGTTTTCTGGGAGCAAGTTCGGTTACCAAAGTTCAATAACTGAAATTATTGTTCACCGAATTAACTGAACCGTATTAACCGTATTAACCGAACGCCCAGGGCTAGCACCAGGTGGCATGCCACATCAGCATCTGATGCAATTGGGACTAAAAATGCATTTTAGGAGTTTAGGACCTGCTTGCACGACAAGACAAGTTTGAGGACCCAAATTAAGTAAAAAATGCATAAAATTCCTCTAGGAGCATGTACATTTTTCTATCATTTTTGTTTGTTGGGTGCTTGTATTATTGGGAAATAACTTGCACTACTATGATGCCCTGTTTATGTGTAAGTAACAAACCCATGAATTTTAAGGAGTCTAATAGTATAGGAATTTTTTTCCCTTTTAGCTTTCAAAAAAAAGTAATGCATCATATGCATCCATAAGAATTGAGTAAAATGCACCGACAGTGTATAAACTTTTGAGCATGTGTCACTTAGGACCATCAATTTTGAAGTGTATATCTGGATCTGTAACTTTTTTAAGTTATTCACCTCAAGTCCATACCTTTGTTGACGCAAAAACTGGGCTTCAGACTTCTGCGTTGAACAACACAGAGGACTTGGGAGATCTGCTTAACTGCTCCAAATCGGCTCGCGAGTGGTGCAAGGCGTGCCAGTCAATTTGACCTGAAAATTGACAAGGTAAACATTAAATTCCTGAGCCGATCGGCGGCGAAGCCTTTCGAACTCATGGGTAGACGTTCTTGGAATAAACACCACAACAGATAGCTTTACAAGGTAATCACACGGTGTAAATAAATAGAAGCATTAATGTCATGTGCCATCGGCTATATGAGCCGACAGGCTAAGATAAAGCAATGTAAAATAACAGCCATAAAAGGAACCCTTGTTCACCATGCGCACATCAGATAAACTAACAGATCTAGTCAATGTCTTGATAAATGTATTGAACTTAGACAAGGTAACACGGATAAGAGAGCATTAACATCAATCTATTAATCTAAAAGATTAGAATATATCAAATAAGGACCTCTTGCCTACCGCTTACAAGCTAATTAACCTAACAGATCTAATTAATACCATGATAAGTGTATTGAATTTAGACAAGTCACACGAATGAGAGAATATTAACTTCGGTCCATTAACTTAACAAACAAGCTTACGACAGCAAAGCCTCGTACGCGTACCTATCGGCTTAATGACATCATCACACTTCTGTGATATATGGATATTACCCAGCCGATGCATCGACTCTCAAGAGTAGTGTTCTGGCGTTAAGGATCCGACGGCTAGCAATACGAGGGGTAAGGGTAAAGATCTATCAGACCTAGCATATGTAAACCAATAAAAGCATGCAAGATCTAACCAGCCGATACGATTAGATAACCGGTGAACGCTTAAACAAGATCAAGGAGCCGATGAAGACAACCTAAGCAGATCTAAGCCATTCGATAACTGTGAGCGCTTGATAAAACCAAGAGATCGATTTGATGCAACTTATTAAAACCAAACAACTCGATAACTGTGAGCAACATCGAAGACAAGCAGAATATTGGACAAAGCCTAGAAAGTTCTACTTGCAATCTAAGATAACTCGATAATTAGCCACATAACCGAATATCAGAATATAAGACTTCACTTAGAAAGTTTTGATAGAGGTCGTAATGACCGGGTGATGGTATTTACAAGCTCACCTGAGATCGAAGACGATGCAGCCATGTGCGCAAAAAGGAACTCGTCGAAACTACTCTACTTCTACTCCTAAGGTTTTGGCAGCATGGTGCCGAAAGGTTATATTGATTGATTGATGATTATTTGATTACAAGGCTCATGGGCTTATATTTATACCCTGGAACAAACTAAAATCCTAGTTAATTACGACATGACTATTACAGCTATTCTAAAAACCACTAGAGATAAATCTCCACACTTTCCCATTCTTGGTGGAGTCGATAGGATCGGGCCCCTTTGGTCTTCTATCGGCTTCTAGAACCCTGGTCTCTCGCGGCTAGTGTTGGTCAATGCGGAGTCATCAACGGTATTTTTCTCTCTCCTTCATCGGCTATCAGAACCTTATCCACATTAGTTGATTCTGGTAAAAAATTGGTGTCAACACATGCCCCCCAATTTTGGAATATAATATTATGTTCCAAATTTCTCTTGTCTTGTCAGTATTTTCACAGGTCCCGAGCCGATATCTTTTCAAAACCAAAAAGAGTCATTGCTGCAATCATAATTCCTTTCCCCAGTCTTCACGATGGCGCCACCCTCGATTTTTAGGATTCACTTGATCGATAGTGCTATTATATAACTGCTTTGCCCTTTCTTCTTCCATCCCAAGCTAACCAAGATCTCTATCACCACAGATCAAAACCCGGCATCCGCAACAGCAATCGCCTTCAACCTCCCACCGCAGATTTGAAGACAATCCATGGCGAGCTCCAATTCATTCCCGAGGTATCTTCATATCACCACCTCGCAGAAGCGCTTTTTAGATCTGATCTGTTTTTCCGCTATATTTCTCATTCCTTCCCCTTCCGATTTTGGTCTGTTGGTGCTTAGAGATCACATTCTGATTCTGCTTAGCGACATGAATAATGCATTCTTCCATGGCCCCATGGGTGATGAGGATCCCACTGGTTTCATCAACGCTGAAACCCAAAGAATTCCTTACAAGACCTCTTCCATGGATTTAACTATCTGGGAAAATGGATTTCGTTCATGGCTGTTGACTCTCATTATTGACACACTTCTAGTGCTATTTAACCAGTGTTTCCATGCTTATTATTATACTAACCCACCACTTGGCACCTAAAATAACTCCATTATTGCATATGTGTTGTATTTTGGAGCATATTGTATTTTGGCTGGAAATACGATATAATCAAGGGGGTTTGTATAAAGAGCTTAATGGATATTTGGACATGGGTCCTTGAGGGAAGCCATCACAAGGAAGGAGAGGACCAGAAGGGCTAGGAAGGGCCCAGGCTGATTGGCCTGGGACCCTCTAGGCCGATCGGCCTAGTCTATTCCAGGGCTTGGTCGACCTCCCATTTCTTCAGCGTGAAGTCTACGATGATGTCTAGGTTTTTTTTACCAACATTGACCTAGAGCCGCCGCCTATTGGAGACTATAAATACCCCCTCATGGACTTCAAGGAAGGAGAGTTGGAGAGAGAGGAGAAAACACCATGCAAACACCATCCACCGCCGCCACAAGGAGAAAAAAAATGGAGAGAAGATTGGATCTACGAGAAGCCACGCGAAGCGGAGCACAAGAGGAGGAAGAAACCTTCCAAGCCGATCGGGTTGGAGGTGCCCAGACCGATCAGCTTGGGGCTTTTCTGCCCCCGTTTGTCATCATCTTCAATCCAGTTGATCTATAGGCTGATCTTTGCCCAGAATTATGTCAGCATGTGTAAGATCATGGGGTAAACTCTCTGTTTGTCCTTGGGGTTGTATGGAGATCTTGGTTTGTAATTGCTGAACCTCTAGTTTAAGATCTATTTGTTACCTATCATATCTCGATGATGCTCTTTCATGTAATGGCTAACTAGCGCTACTTTGGGTTGCTTATTTGCTTACCTAGAACGATCATCATGTCGTGTTCTTATTGTTCAATAATTGAGTACCCTCGTGTAGTAAAAAATTGCGAGAGGGAAAGTGTTTGGCATGGTTCACATCCACTCGCGATAACACTTAGATCTATTTCTTTCATGCACGACAATTACATCTACAAGTGATCCTAGATCCCTAGGACAAGCATTTTATCTATCTTGTTTACATCCAAACACTCTATCTGCTTTAATCTAAGTCACTAGTTCTTTTGTTACATCAATCTTATCATATACAAAGAACCTTCGGTTACATAGATTAGTGTTTAGTTAAGCGTGTAAATCCACTTATTACACGGATTGATAAACCTTGGGGGATTACTCTATGGGAAGAGATACAACTAATCCGTACGCTTGTGGTTCATAAATTAGCATTCTAACTGCTGTCAACAATGGCCGTGCAAATCTCAAGGCTGGAAGACATGGTACCATAGGATGTCAGCATCAAAAAGGGTAGAATGAGACGAATTGGGCATCGACCACTGCATTGAGATCTCTTTGTCTGACATGGAAAAGGATGAACCTATCCTCACCGCTATTTCATATTTATAGTTCAATGCATTGAACGCCTTCATGTTTAGGGATGGTCTAATGGCCCCCAGTCTACTTGACGTATACCTATTGATAGACCTTGATATTACCTTCTCTGCTTCTCCCTTTCATCCCAAAAGCATCAACAAGCATAGGCTGGACACAAAAGGCATAATGAATTGGAGCCAATATATAGCGACTTATAGCAAGGCCTCAGAATCTGTCCGTGATCAGGAACATATAGCCTTCCTGAACATGTGGATCGAGAATTTTGTATTTTGTGGATCAACTTTAATCCCATCGTTAGATTCACAATGCTTTGCTGAGAAGCACGCTGTGTATTCTTTGATGCATCAAGTATTGGCCAAACTAAGAACTGATTCTCCTATTGGCCCAATCAATGGCCCATGGTGGTTTCTCCAACTCTAGCTCAATGTTTACACAACATCAAGATTTGGGAGAAATTTGACAGTGAGTTCCTTCCCATCCAACTATGCCAAAGGTAATGAGGTCACACACCGTAGATGTACTTCCTTTGGTGAAGCAGCATCGGCTTTCCCTGGAGTTTCATTGGTAGCATCAATAGTAGCCGATCTATTCAAGATCTTATACAACAGATTCCTTCAACCATCATCTCATTGGTTCATGTACGCAGACAAGAACAACAATTTTGAATTTCCAACTGACCTGGACCTTGACCAAGGAGGCATCGACGATCGCAGCACAAATATCTTGATAACAAGCATTTCCCCCTGTGTACTCCCCGTCATCTTTGGTCAAGGAACATTTCTAAAGCCTTCGTATGAATTTTATCATCCATCAATTTTTGCTCGTCAGCTGGGCTTTGGCCAGGTCCCAGTCGGTCTATTCTTCATGGACAAAGTGAGAGCCAGGGATCCCCTGAACAAACCCCTCGAGTTCAACAGATTAAAGAACTTAACCTCCTCACTTCCTCTTCCCATCCTTTTGGAAAGGAAACATCTCTCGGGATATGCCTCAAGGCTCTTTGTCTGATGGTGGAAAGAATGGCGGGATCATCTAGCCAACAAATTAGCTACATACTATTGTAAGAAGATCTTCCCAGAATATGATTCGATTAGTGAGGTAAGGACCTCGATCCCATTTCATTCCAGCTTTCTTGTCACTCCATCTTACTTTTCTTTCCATTATGTTGTCCAGGAAGAAATTGACAATGAAGTCTCAGTTACGAGTAATTTTGGTCGACCGATTGATTATGGTCTGTCGATTCCTGCTCCAATCCTAGGAGCCAATGCGTCACCTATGTCTGCTCTTCTCAAAGGAACTTCTTCCTTCAGCAAATGCAAGTTGCCTACCAAGGACACACACCAGAGGAAGAAAAGACAACTACATGTTTGATCAGCATTAGGGGTACGGTCTTCATTCTTTTTCTCCACCCTTTTAAATGTCCCTATTGCTAAGTTTCCTTTTGCTTCAGACACCATCAGATTCAACATCGGTTCCCTTTGTTGAAGATGAAGTCTTGCAAGAATAGCAAAATCCAATCCAACAGGAGCAATTACCACTAATTCAAGAAGAATTCATGCTTGAAACACCCTCCCAATCTTGCCATACGTCAACTCATATCCTTTTTTTAGGAAGAGACAGTCTGGGAAGAACAAATTAACCAACCAGGGGCCATTTTGTTGGCTTCAGCGTCACCTAAGAATCCTCTTAACTTGCCAAGGCCTACAGCCGATGAAGACCACACTCACACCGATGTTCATTTGCAACAACAGATCCCTACCCAAGTATGAAGCATTTTCACTTTCAATAATGTGTCGCATACAGGAACATGAACCTCACTTGGCCTCTGTGCAAGATAACGAGCCATCATCGTCAGCTCTATTCTCCTTCAGCATTGAGGAGTACATGGATGATGAAGAAATAAGTTCAAGTCACAAAGCCCACCAAGTTCCTTTAGATATCAAAGACCAACTGTTGGCTATGTTGCAGATGCTTCGCCAGAACACAATTACCCTTATGGAGGATGCAGAGCCAATACAGAAGTTGTTTAGGCAAATCAGGATTCATTTAACTCCAGAACTAACATCAGTGCTGACCCCGGCTGCTTTTATTAAGTCAAACTATATTCAAGTCCAGTCAACTAGAAAACGTATAGCCGACAGGCAAATGAATCAACAACTGAAAACTCAGTTGGAAGCTAGTCGGATAAAAGTCAACAAAGTCAAACAACAATTTGACAATTTGGTTGCTTCTTCTTCTGCTACAGAGCAAAGTCTGAAAGACTTGGAAGCTGAACGAGACCGGTTGATGCAAGAACTAAATCAATTCGATCAAAAGATTATGGCTACCATGCATTGGATCAAGAATTATACTCTTGCCATTCAATAGAAAAAGAAAGAGCTAGCAACTTTCGTTAATCAAGCCCGTCACCAAGACCAAATCATCAACAAGGTCTTAGGATCAGATGAAGAAGATCTAAAGCTGCTAGCCGACGTAGATCAAATTCGCTTGTGTGCAATTGATGCCATTGAGAGGACCTTGTAAAAACACTTTATACCTTTCTTACGTCGGCTATTACATAACGTTTACATGCTTGTCTCACTTTTGATTCCTTGGTGATAAAGTCATGTATCAACCCAAATGCTAGGATAGTACTTTTTCAAATATTTTCCATTCAAGGCTTTGGTGAATACTTCCCCTTCAAGGATTTCTAAAATGTATGCATTTTCAGGAACACAATGATTGACTCAATAGGGTCCTTCCCAATTGGGTGACCATTTTCCAAATTTATTATCCTTTGTCCCTATCGGCAATATTATTTTCCAAACCAATTTCCCTTCTTGAAAACACTTAGGCACCACCTTTTTATTATCATATTTGGCAACCCGAATCTTATAAGCTTCAATTCGTTCCAATGCAATCAGCCAATGATGAACCAAATCTTCCAACTCATCCTTCATCAAACCATAATACTCATCGGCTGAAAGCTAATCTTGACTATCAACCCTTCTGGACCCAGTCTTGACTTCCCAAGGTGATACCACTTCATGCCCATAAACCAATTGATAAAGCGAAACTTTAATAGCTCCATGATAAGCCATCCGATAGGCCCATAATGCATCATTCAATGTTGTGTGCCATCTCTTGGGAGTTTCATCATTCTTGTGCTTTAATCAATTTGATCACATTCTTGTTGGAAGCTTCTGCTTGACCATTAGCTTGAGAATAATAAGTTGAAGAATTCAGCAGTTTAATTCCCAATCCATCAGCAAATTCCTCAACCTCTCCAGACATAAACATCGACACTTGATCGGTTGTAATGGTTTAAGGATTGCCGAATCTATGGATGATATGCTCTTTAATAAAATCAATAACATTACTCGAACTGGCATTCTTTAGAGGAATCGCTTCCACCTATTGATAGCAGTTAGCATGCCAAGTTGTGAACCGCAAGCGCATGGATCATCGTAGCTTTTCCCTTAGAGCATTCATCCAAGGTTTATCAATCTGTGGATCAGCAGCGAACTGACTAGGGTTCTCTATCTAGCTAAACGGATCTAGTCCTATCAAGAAGCATGAATTGCATATAAAGGTAAACCCAATCTAGATATAAGTATTACAGGTAGGGTAAACAGATCACATCTATATATATGAGGTAACACAACCAAAAGTTAGCATGAGCCTATTGTCTTCTTATTGTAGTTCCAACCAATCTGTGTAGCACCTTGATAAAGAGTCATTTCTCAGAAAGGCGGCTTGCAAGAAGCCTACTTTCTTGTGGTCACCACTGCGAGATGCGTGTTAATGCCTCTGGATTCCTAAAGCTTTACCTCAAACGACTCCCACAATACTCGCCATCGATCCTACTCAACATTATGCAATCGTTCGGCATTTTCCCTCCCACGTGCTGTCACCACGCAAAGGTAATCACACTGACTTCCTACGCACTACTAAGATGTATCCGCAAGATATAGACTAAT
This sequence comes from Setaria italica, assembly GCF_000263155.2. Classification (NCBI taxonomy): domain Eukaryota; kingdom Viridiplantae; phylum Streptophyta; class Magnoliopsida; order Poales; family Poaceae; genus Setaria; species Setaria italica. The sequence continues at coordinate 27,759,760 of NC_028452.1, forward strand.
CACCATGATTACATATATTCCTACTAAGAATATATGCTAACTAAACATATGAGAATAAGCATGCATCATAGTAGATCAAAGTAACCACAAGATTAGATTGATATCACCATAGTGTGTACATAAGCCGGGATGATTACAAGGCTCGGCTCCAGAACTCCACCATGGCTTCACCGCGCAGGGACGACCATGGTGGCTAGGGTCTAACCTAAGCCATCTCCTAGACAACCTTGAAAACTTGCAGTGGCCCTCAGCTCCCTCTGGTGCGTCCCTCTATTCATCGACTTCTGGTGGATGGATCTTCGGGCTCGGTGAATTTTCGGGGTATTTATAGTCTAGAGAGCGCCTGGCCAAAATTGAAAGGCAATTGGGCGAAGGAACACCCTAGGCCGATCAGCTTGGGCCTTCCTTTCATCATCTCGCACCCTCCTTCATCGCCAAGTCTCCTTTGATGGTGTGGAATCTTATTTTTGTATGCTTGTGGGCCTAGCTCGTCGATAGTCCTGGGATAAGGTTGGATCTTGATATCTTTCCAAAGTCCTGCTTGCTTCAATTTTTGATCCCGAAGTGAACTAGCCATATCTTGTGAAACTTAGCCCTTAAGTCTTCTTGCAAGAGTGCTCACCAAGAATGAGCATGATCGAGGAGGACCCTAGACCGATCGGCCTGGGCCTCTATATGCCGATCGCCCTAGGCCCTTTTTGGGCTCATTGGCCTTCGTCTTTCTCTGGGTTGTTGCTCATTCGGGGCCTTGTGCAATTATGCTCCATTATAGTCCAATTTCCTGCGAAAACATAGTGTCCTCCAAAATATAATGCATATGCGAAAATGAGGTTATTTCAGGTGCCAAGTGGTGTGTCAATAATGAGCGTCAACACCACCCACTTTGTAAAATAATCGGTCACCACAGTTATAAATTTGTGACTTTTGCTTGATGATGGATAAATCTGGCCGATGAGATCAATTCCCCACCCTCTAAATGGCCAAGGCTTGATAATTGGATTCATAGCCAAATTGTTGACAGTCTTGGCAAACCCTTATAATATTTAAAACAATCCTCCAGCATCGTCGTCCAATAATATCTAGTCCTCAATATTACCCATCGCATTTTATGAGCCGATTGATTAGAACCACAAATTCTTTCATGCACTTTATCTACCGTACATTTAGCTTCTTCTGAACTTAAGCATTTCAGTAGGATTCCATCAATTGTCCGACAATATAAGGATTCATCAAGTAGCACATACTTGGTAGCCCTGTATCATAATTTCTTGCTAACCTTTTGGGAAGGATTCTTCAAGTAATCAATTATCTCCTTTCTCTAGTCGTCGGCTTGATCCTGACGCCAGCTGAGCTAACCGATTGGCATCTTCGTTCTGCTCTCGTGGAGTATGATGCAATGATACTATTCCAAATCCTTCCAATATCTGCTTCCAATCATTGAAATATTCTTGTAACAAATCATCCTTGCATTCATAAATCCCCAGTAATTGATAAATAATCAACAATGAATTGCCAAAAATCTCCACAACATCGGCTCGTGATTCTCTTAAAATATGAAGTCCTTTCAACATTGCCTCATACTTAATCTGATTATTAGTCATCCTTTCTTAAAAGGAAAAGAAAACTCGAATGTTGCCCCCCCGAGGCGACACAATGTATAAGCCGACACCGCATCCTTTGTCACATGGCGATCCATCAAAGAATAAGACCGTAAATATGGAACTAGTCCAATCATGTTTATTGAATTATCCCGATGTTGTACGATAAAATCAGCCATAGCTTGAGCTTTAATAGTTTTAGCTGATTCATACCGTAAATCAAACTCAGTCAGAGCCAAAATCCACTAGCCCATCCTTCATTTCATGATAGGAGCTGACAACATGTACTTGATCACATCAGCTTTACATACCACCGTGTGCTCAGAAGTCAATAGATAATGTTGTAACTTTGTGCACGAGAAATATAAGCACAAGCATAATTTTTCAATAGGTGGGTATCTTGTTTTTGCATCCAAAAGTCTTCTACTAAAATAAAAGACCACCCGTTCCTTCCCATCAACTTCTTCAACCAGAAACGATCCGATCGCCTGCTCATCAGCTGATAAGTATAATTTGAACGGCCGATCATGTTGCAGTGCAATCAAAACCGGTGGCATTTTCAGATATCTCTTGATTTCATCCAAGATAGCTTGTTGCTTCTCTCCCAAAACAAATTCTTGATCAGGCTTTATCTTTAACAATGGCATGAATGGTTCAATACGTATTGACAAGTTGGATATGAACCTTCTGATAAAGTTGACCTTCCCAATTAGAGACTGCAATTCCGTCTTGTTTGTCGGTGGCATAATAGCATTGATAGCTTTGATGCTCCTTTGGCCAACTTCAATTCCTCTTTCGTGCACCATGAAACCCAAAAACTCTCCAGCCGATACACCAAAAGCACACTTATTTGGATTCATCTTTAAACCATGCTTCCTTGTACATTCCAACATCTCGCGTAAATTGGCCAGATATTCTTCAAGAGATTTGGATTTCACCACCACATCATCAATATTGATCTCCACAATCCTACTAATGATACTATAGAAAATATAATTCATAGCCCTTTGATAGGTTGCACCAGCATTCTTTAAACCAAAGGTCATAATCACCCACTCATAAAGTCCAAGAGCTCCAGGACATCGGAACACAGTCTTTGGAATATCTTCTTCTGCTATCAGTATCTGATTATATCCCACGTTCCCATCCATAAAACTCAAAATCTTATAGCCTGACACTGCATCAACCATTGTGTCCACAACTAGCATAGGGTATTCATCCTTTGCCGTGGCTTTGTTCAAATTGCAAAAATCTACACAAGCTCTTAACTTGTCGTTCTTCTTGACGACGGGAACAATATTTGAGACCCACTCCGCATACCGGTAGGGTCTAATAAACTTAGCTTCATACAACCGAGTAATTTCAGCCTTAATGTCTTCCAACAACTCTACTTTGAACCTTCTAGCTTGTTGTTTAAACGGCTGATAACCTGGCTTAACCAACAACTCTGCTTTGAACTAGTTGTTTAAACGGCTGATAACCTGGCTTAATAGGTACCCGATGTTCCATAATGGTACGGCTTAATCCTAGCATTTCATAGTATTCCCAAGAAAAATAATCTTGATATTCTTTCAATAATGCTATCAATCGTTGTTTAAACTCATGAGGCAACTTGGAAATTATAAACGTTGGCCTTGGTCTATCGCCTGGTCCTATATCAATCTCTTCTAGCAGGTCAGCCGACATAAAGCCTTGTCCTAGTTTGCCTTCAATGTCATCAGTTGCAGCATCCATTAGGACTTCTTTTGTTGAGCCGACTGTTTGGATCGGCTTAACTTTTAACAATTTGTCCCACTGGGCATGCCAAGATCATGTTGACACAAAAATTGGGCTTTAGGCTTTTGTGTTAAACAACACGGAGGACCTGAGAGATCTTCTTAACTCCAGTGTAGGCTCCAAATCGGCCCGCGAGTGGTGCAATGCATGCCAGTCAATTTGACCTAAAAATTGACAAGGTAAACATTAAATTCCTAAGTCGATTGGTGGCGAAGCCTTTCGAACTCATGGGTAGGCGTTCTTGGAATTAACACCACACAGATAGGTTTTCAAGGTAATCATGCGGTGTAAATAAATAGAAGCAATAACGGTACGTGCCATCGGCTATATGAGTTGACGGGCTAAGATAAAACAATGTAAAATAACAGCCATAAAAGGAGCCCTTGTTCACCATGCGCACATCAGATAAACTAACAGATCTAGTCAATGTCTTGATAAGTGTATTGAACTTAGACAAGGTAACATGATTGAGAAGGCATTAACATCAATCTATTAATCTAAAAGATTAGAACACAACAAATAAGGATCTCTTGCCTACCGCTTACAAGCTAATTAAGCTAACAAATCTAATTAATGTCATGATAAGTGTATTGAACTTAGACAAAATAACATGAATGAGAGGATATTAACTTTGGCCCATTAACTTAGCAGACAAGCTTACGACATCAAGGCCTCATACGTGTACCTATCGGCTCAATTATGTCATCATGCTTCTGTGAGATCTGGATAATACCCAGCCGATGCATCGTGCATCGGCTCTCAACAGTAGCGTTATGGCGGTAAGGATCCGATGGCTAGCAATACGAGGGGCAAGGGTAAAGATCTATCGGACCTAGCATATGCAAATAAATAAAAGCATGCAAGATCTAACTAGCCAATATGATCAGATAACCGGTGAATGCTTAAACAAGGTCAACAAGTCGATGAAGACAACCTAACCAGATCTAAGCCATTCGATAACTGTGAGCTCTTGATAAAACTAAGAGATCAATATGATGCAACTTAATAAATCAACTCGATAACTATGAGCAATGTCGAAGACAAGGAGAGTATTGGATAAAGTCTAAATTTCTTCTTGCAATATAAGATAACTCAATAATTAGCCACACAACCGAATAGCAGAATATAAGACTTAACTTAGAAAGTTCTGATAGAGATCGTAATGACCGAGTGACGATACTTACAAGCTCGCCTGAGATCGAAGCCAATGCAGTTGTGCGTGCAGAAATAACTCGTCGAAACTACTCTACTCCTACTCCTAGGGTTTTGGTGGCGTGGCGCCGAAATGTTGTATTGATTGATTTATAATTATTTGATTACAAGGTCTCATGGGCTTATATTTATACCCTGGAGCAAATAAAAATCCTAGTCGACGACATGAATATTACAGCTATTCTAAAAACCACTAAAGATAAATCTCGACCCTTTCCCTTTCTTGGTGGAGTCGATTTTGCTTCAAATCAGACCCCTTCGATCTTCTATCGGCTTTTGGAACTCTGGTCTCTCGCGGCTAGTCTTGGTCAACGCGGAGTCATTAACGGTCTTTTTCTCTCTTCTTCATCGGCTATGAAAACTTTATCCACAGTGGTTGACTCTGATCAAAAACCGATGTCAACCTGTCCACGTGTGCCGTAGGCCGTAATGCTTTTCCACGAATGATCTCGGCAGTGAATAAGGTATGCACTGAAATTCGTTTTTGATAACATTTTTGTAGGCTTATACAAATATGAGTGATACGGTTCAAACTTCATTTAGAAAAATGTGTAGATCGCCATCAGTATGTTAAATATCAGCTGTCCATGCATTTTCCAAAAAAGGAGCATGGAACAATTATCTTTGACTGAAGCTAATATCAGCTATTCAGCTCGACAGCTCCAATTGATATTTATGCATCCGGACAGGGGTCCGAAACTGCAAAACTGAACATGGCAGGGGAAAGGCTAGCTGGAAGGGGTAGCCCCGTCATTTTAAGATGATCAATATTCAAGATCACCTCAACTAGCATGCCCGGTTCCTAATTGCGGTGCGGGTTGGCAGAAAGCCAGAAACGACGAGCTGCGCTGCGAAGCTTTCGTGCGCCGCCGCGTGGAGCTGCAAGTGACGCCGGCGATGGTGACAAGGGACGTCGTTGGATTCTTAATTGTAACGGCGACGCCGTTGGATCCGGACGTCGAGGTGGACAAGTTGGGGATCGCCGCTTGGGAAGAGGGGAGGGGAGGCGACGGAAGCGCCGCCGCCGTCCATGTACGTGTGGCGCAGGTGAAGCCAACGACTAGCTAGCCTCCTGTCGTCTGGTACTAATAACCTTGAGCTTATAGTTATATAATTAAGTCGGTTTCAAGTGCCGATTTGGAGCCCATGTCAAAGACGACTAAGATGTCATTATGGGCTAAAAGCAGTGATCACGATGCACCTGCGTTCTCTTTTGGACATGTCTTGATGATAATTAAATCACGGTTAGGCTCCAAAGCGGATGGAAATAGATTTGGTAGAACAGTAACTACATGCATGCGTGAGACAAGCGGTAGAAGTGACAAATATGCTACTGGAGATTGCCAATGACGGGGGGATTTTTCTATGGCATTTGGCCTCAAGTCTCTAATGGCACATTGGCACTTGCCACTTGGCACGTACGGTCAGGTCAATTTGACTTTTTAGGTTGCACCTAGATATACACTATATCTAGATGCATAATAATATTTATAAATATAAAAATTTAAAATGACTTTGGAAGAGGAGAGTATTAGAGATGGAGAAAGTCACGTGCAGATGCATTATTCCACCTTAACCCATCATAGCTCTTATAAAAAACCCATCATAACAAGACAACATTATTATTATTTGCGGTGACCAAATCCCTAGAGCCATGATGGATAAATTGGCTTCATATTAGCCATTATTTCACGGGGACTTGGAGTACTCACATGACATGGATTTTTTTTTTTTGATAAGGACATGACATGGATTTAGGAGAGACAAAGATAACCAAAGCTTTAAACTGAAGTAGAAGATCATTTTAGATTGTGCGACTAATTGATCTCTAGTACTCCCTCCGTTCCAAATTGTAACTCGTTTATAGATTTTATTATATATCTAAACATATTAAAAACCTAAAATGATCTACAATTTGAAACGGAGAGGGCACATGAGATTTTAAAACTAGATATTTCCATGCGATATTTTTACGATGTTTCACTAGTAACGGGCTGTTTGATACGAGGTGCTAAACTTTAGCAGTTCGGATGCTAATTAGAAGGGCTAAATATGAGCTAATGTAGTGCTACAGTAACCACTTGCTAATGATGGATTAATTAGTCTTAATAGATTCACCTCGCGAATTAGACTCCATTTATGCAATTAATTTTGTAATTAGACTATATTTAATACTTCTAATTAGTATCAAATATCCGATGTGACAAGTGCTAAGGTTTAGCCCGGTGCATCAAACACCCAGCGTCTAAAAACCTCGTCAGTTTTTCTCACAACGTAACGTCCTTTCACAACTTTGACAAAATTACAAACAATCCGTACGCTTAACCAGTACCCACTCTGTGATTGGATAAGCGACGCCACCTCAGCAAAGATGCGCCGCGTCGAAACTCGAAAGACCGCGAGAGAGGGATGGGAGTGCTGTTGAAGCAAGCGAAGCGAGCATCCGTAGCCGTATCCGTGGATCGGTGCCTGCCCCGCCACGTGGGCCCGCAGCGACACCTGCACTGCACCGAGTGGGGCGTGGCGTGACGGGCCGTTGGGCCCCGTGCCTGGACTTTCTGGGTTCCACGTGCCTGCTCTGTTGCACGATTCTTTTTTTCCCCGCTCCTTCCTTGCAACGTTGCTTCCGTTTTGTCTGTTCTTAGCGGTGGTTGGAGCCATTTTCCATCGCTTTCTAGGGGCCTATCGCTTTCTGATGCCAACATACCGGCTGGCTGGAATCCCAGCAGATAATTTGCTCTTCAATTTCCAGCCGTGTGGATATATGAATTGTGAATATATATGATTGGCAACTTCAACAAAACTTTGAAACAGATTCTGTCTTAGATTTTATTCAACCTTGGTAATCAATTTATAAATTACGATAAAACACAAATGTTGCCAACAAAAAGTAGCTATTGTCAAGCTTTCCAAACACTGTTTAGGCATAGCACCACGCCTTGCTCTTGTTTTCAGTATGAGTTGAAACTCGAAAGGCCAAAGTACTGGCCTTGTCGCAGATGCCTACATGGTAGGAGTAGGACCCTTGAAACAATTGTGCAAGGGAGGAATAAATCAGACCAGTCCATGTCAACAGACGAACATTCCAAGCACCAGAGCTAAACAAAATCAAAGAAGACAGGAAGCACCCAAAACAATGGCTGGCTAGTTGCCATTCTTTTTCCCTTGGATTTAGAAAACAATGGCAAGCAAAGCCATGGTGTGCTTGAGCCAGTCAGCCGTCAAGATCTCTGTCTGGGTGTTACAGCGACCTCACCCAATAGAAAAATTTTCAGGCCTGAAAGAGGGATTAAGGGCAAACAATAGAATAACCTCAACTTGCTTATTCGGCCGTCGAAACAAATATAAGATAGTGGAAAAGCCATTGACTTGTAGCTAAGCTAGGCGCGAAGCAAGAACCAAGAGGATGGAACCTAGACAAAGACACGCACAAGTCACTAGAAAATCTTTGGCCAACTCCAGCTGCATACGTAGTAGGACGTGTGTATCCACCGCACGTCATTTTTGCGTCAATAGTGATTCCAAGTTGCCCACCAGTGTTGTTTTGTGCAATGGCCGTTGACCTGTGTGTCGTGATCGTTTGATCGAGCCATCCTGTTGTGGAGAAGAATTAGTTTTATTTGCCTCAACCAGACAGCTGTATGATCGAGTTGTTCTCCTAGCTGATTGTGCTAATTAACTCGTGTGCTGCAATAAGAATCCGGCATTGTGCCCCTAAACGAGATCCTTTTACGCATGCTCTGATTTCTGCTAGAATCCTCCACGAAGAGAAAGGGAAATGACTTGGACCGGTTTTACGCACAACGGCACAACAACAGTTTGGATGAAAAGGTGACGACCACAAGTGTCCCCCCCTGGAATTGAGCCCATTGGACCCGCAAGTACAGTTTTGCTTGTGTTTTTCTTAGATTAGTTTTGCTTGTGTTCGTAGTTGGGTTGAGGCCCATACCAACTCCCACAGCAGCCCATTTCCAATCTTTTCAACAATAAGATAACACATAATACTGCACTTAGAGCAACTCCAAAAGTACGCTAAAAAATTCTTTCCCAAAACTATGTATTGGGAGTTCTTCCAAAAAAAATTTCCTCCAAAAACAAATCAATCCACAGCAGATCGCTAATAAATAACCCCTAATATTTTAAAACAGGCCACGTCATCGTATTGGGTCCATTGGAAGGGACGCGCGAGCGTGCGGGAATCAGGATTGGGGGAGGAATGCCAACGCTAAAATATACGCGGTGGTAGGCTGTTTTTTAGCGTTGCTAAAAAGTTGGGGAAGGTTTGGGTGGACTGTTGGAGTTCGTTTTTTCTCCTTTTTTTCCCTAAAAAAGGTATTGGGGGTAAGATTAGCAGCCTCTTGGAGTTGCTCTTAGAGTCTAAAAAAATAGCCCCGAACCTAATTCCGGTTTCCTCAGCTCTTCTTCATACACTACCACGTCCTCTCCTGCAATCATCTGTCAATCGAGCGAATCCCCCCTGGTAAGAACACGAGATGGTGTGGGGTTCTAGGTATGTCAAGGACTTTCTTTGAGCCTGATACTTCTCTCTGAACATTGAACTTGTTATTTATTGGAACACGGATGGTGGATGAGTCATTCTGAAAATTGAACTAGTCATCCAAAAGCTGTTTGATGTATCTGAGACGGATGTGAAACCTAACTTGTAGCAGAATGTGACGTAGTTTCAGATCTACTTGAGTGGGTTTTTTCTATCTTGTATGTTGATTTACAAAACTGGTGCATCATTTCTCAAACCAAACAAAGCATCGGTTCACTCTATTCTACTAACCAAACATAGCAAAGGACCATCCAATCATGCAAGGAATGATGCCATGCTGGATCAACTGGTTCCAGATGGGGGCACTCCGCTAACCAAACACGCTGTATATTATACCCTCATGTGCTGAAAGACTACAACATATGTAGTAGATTTACATAAACAGATTGCCCCCACATGAATTGGCGCCAAATTCATTCAAATCCTCACCGCCGTCCTGCTCAAACCAGTCGCCACGTCAAACAGCTCAAGCGAGCTGTCGACCAAATCTATCCCACCTACGCTGCCGCCGTCACCTTCTTCATCGCAGCCGCGCAGCCACGTCAGGTTCTTGGGGTCCTCACGGAGCAGCATGGCGTCGTACCGCATGCTCGGGAACGCGTCCACCCCGGCGACCTTCGCCACGGCTGCTCCCGGGGCTTCATGCTGATGACCACTGGCGATCCAGCCGCTCTTGGAGGTCGCGGCGGCCACGAGGCCGAGACGGCTCCTTGTCGTCACCGAGCGCCTTGTCCCCTGGAGAAGCGCCGGTTTCCGGTGGTCGGGAGCACCGCCGGCACCACCGTGCCTGGCGTCCTGCCGCCGTCGGCAGTCTTCGTTCTCGTTCACCGCGCGTTTGACAATGGCGGTGTTTGCAGACTTCCGTGAGCCAGTCCTCGTGAGTCCACTGCCCATGGAGGCGGCGGCGGCGGTACGATGAGGCCTTGCCTTGTCGTCGTTGATCTTTTGGCCGGCGCTGTATACTGGTGAATCATTGTCCAACGCGTTCCCCCTCCGCACGTTCCGAGCGGCGGCGATCGCCGGGGCCAGGGACCGCCGCCACCTCTGTGTCGTCGTGCTCGCCGGCGTTGCCGCTGCCACGCCGCCTTGCTCCACGGCCACCGTCACCTGCCGCGACGACCTGACACCATTTCTGGACGATGCCACGCCGGATGCGCGGCCCCTGCTGGTTTGGTGCGCATCACGCGGCTGCGGCGTTGACCCGGTGCCGCCGCTCTGGCTTGCCAGCCTCGAACGTGCCGTGGCGACGTCGGCACGTCTGGTCAGTGACGGCTGCCGAGAAGACGTGGAGGCGGTTGACCTCGGGCTCGAGACGCCCGGCGCAGGACGTGCTCGGGTGCACGTCGGCGACGGGGCCCCAGATTTGGGCTTGGACGCCGGCGCCATGGATTGGACCACGACGTAGCTTGTGGCCAGCCGTGGTTTGTCGCGGCGACGGGTCTGGGCGATCGCGGTCGCCGCCGCCGGGCTCCCCGCCGTGCCCGGAGTGCGGGGGCTCGACCCCCCGGACCACAGCGGCGTGGAGCTCACAGACGCATTGCTTGCGGTGTTGATCGACGACGCCGACGATATCCGGATGCGCAACGGGCGACCGGACGACGGCACGGCGTTGTTGACGGAGGTCGCGGAGCTGCAGTTGGACAACCTCGACGCCTTCGGGGTCTCCTTCTCGCCGATGCCCGTCGGGCTTACCTGAATCAATGGCAAAATTACGAACACACGGAGGACCTTATCTCTTGTGAACTGATCTAGAAAAAAATTAGCTATATTACAAATTGACAATCATTGATCACAGAAGAACAATGCAGACCCGTGAATTACTTTTCCCGTATGATGCCGATCCAGCCTTTGCTAGCCGTCTCGGCACCGCGGAGGAGACCTGATGGTCGCCTGAGGTACTCGTCGCCGGAGACCAGAGAGGCGTTCCCGGAGGAGTCAGGAGCCTATCGATGCAATTGAACATGTAAGAATGAAGGCACAACTACATTTCTATGGCTTCTCGTCACAATTTGTGTCAATTAATCCATCCACAGTTCCATACCAATCGTAGTCATGCTTCCCGATCCCCGAGGTCAGGGACAGCACGTCGTCGGCGCTGCCGCCGCTGCCTCCCCGCCTCGCCTTTCCCTTCCCGTCAGCCGGTTGGGCCGTTCCTTGCGCAGCTACATTTATCATTGCAAAATTCCATTTTCTTTGAGCACACCAATCAGGCTACCGGAAGATGGTAAGAGCAATATACAATTGATGATCTCACCGTTTTGACCGGAGATTTGAGGATCGGGCAGGCACTTGCGCAGGGCAGAGAAGAACTCGATGCTCTCGCCGTTGGCCACCTCCCTCCCGCCGCCGTGGCGCAGGAGGAGACGGGCCGCGGCCGACGTGAAGCCTGACGATGGTTTCCTCGTCGTCCTTGGGTGCGGATCCCCGGCGGCGAGCCTGCTCATTCCTTCGGTGCAGGGCTGCAACGGATTCTTGATCGTGTTCGGAGGAATTGAAATGGACAACACCTACCCGGCGTGCAAGATTGTTGCAACGGTGATGCCAGGAGGGGGAGAATTGGAAATGGCAAGATCGAGAATAAAAAGACAGTTTTCAGGAGAATGGAAACAGAATGGAGGCGTTGAAACTGTATAGTTCCTTATAAAAAAATCTGTGAAGTTGCAAATTCCATGAAGAAAGCTACATTTTTGTATATATCTTTTAATGTAATTCTTTTCTAAATTTATTTTTTTATTTATATCCTTTTGTGTATTTTTCTTTCACATGCTTCCTTTTTTTGTGATTAGAAATTGTGAAACTCCTTTTCAGCTAACTCCCTCTCCAAGGGGATAATCCCCTCCAATTCTTTTCAATCCCCTCTGAATCGAACAATCTCAATCAATGGCGGCTCGCATGATCTCCTTCGAGTTCTATGGTTATGCCAGGGGTTTTCTGAGTCCAGTATAAATCACGAGCTTAAAAGATGTTTACGATGGCGCCAGGGCACTGTCAGCCACGGTAGCGAGGATCAAGGGTGACCCATGAAGGATTAGTGCCACGGTGCCTTAAAAAGAACTTCAACCAAGCAAGCTATGCTTATATGTCTTAAAAGAAACCTTAAGGTATCAGGAGACGACTACACGCTGAAATAGAAGGAACTGAAGTTCTTTGTACGCTAATCAGGGTCTCATTACAAGCTGTACGCTTGCCAATTTTTTATATGATTCATCATTTTCCTTTGTTCAGGTCATGTAGCCTTTTTCATTCTTTTGTTTAAGTCATTTAGTTTGTTCAGGCCATGTATGAATCGTTTGCGTAGATGAATGATGTTGCCACTCTTACATTCGTCTTGGAGAATCGAAAATGATACGGAGATTCAACTTTCCAACATAAGCGTGCAAGCTTTAAATTACCTTTGCAGGAGTCAGAAATGATAGGGAGTCTCTTTGACCTGTACAATTGTACTCCATTCATATAAAGAACCTTATTCCTAAGAATCGCAGCAGCACTATTTCCAGCAGCCAAGCATGTTTTCAACGACAATATATGTATTTTACCAGTTAAAACTGTGCAACAAACATATAATCCGCTAATAGGTGGAATAAAGGACCACGATTACAAGAACGGCAAAACCGTCCCAGAACAACTGTACATCACATTTGAGATGGCCAGACATGACCATTTTATTCACCGAACAATATGTACAATGATGTTGTACTTGTACATGCCCCAGAGATCCAATATACAGTGTCTTAATACGTAGAGATAGTTTCCGTGATAGAAAACACAACAATTGGCAATGTTTATTTTAACACAACCCACTTCTGTGCTGTGATACTGCACACTGAAAGGAGACATTCATTCATACCAGGAAAAACAACTATTTCCCCAGCCACTCGAAGCAACAGCAGAGGCCCCAGCAGAATTTGGAAGGATAGTCCCTTATGAACACATCCCTGCTGTAGCCGATGACATATAAGCTAAAGGACTGCTTGCGATGGGCCATGGTAACACGGGTTACAGGCACAACTGAAATGATGTGTCTCTCAGAAATGACCCTCGCGGATGGTGGAACTGGCAGCCGGCTGGCGATGACTTCTGAGGAGAATTGGTTAAGTGGGTATGAATCAGCAAAGAAAGCAGGAGTGCACTGATATGCCTGTATGTTGCATAGTTGCACCCCTTTGGCTCTGTGGAATACTTCTTCAGGGACCGAGGCGGCCCCTCTAGTTGCGCTAACTTTTCTAGATGACAGTGTCTTCCTGGAAACAGAATAGTTGCAAGAATGCAAGTTGGATCAATATATCAGGTAATTGCTAACATCTGTGGGATGTGGTTTCTTAAAATCATTAGACAAAACAAGTATACAAAAGGCCAATCCCTGCTAGGAGACAACTGGAGTGGCAACTAGTAATCTCTAACTGAACTCCCTGGTTGTGCACATGCATGTTTCTGCAGTTACCTCTTGATATAGAGCATGGGCATACTAACAAATTGGTTGCCTCAACATAAATGAGTATCAATAATTTATTTTCTATGATGTAACACTACACAACATGACATGTTAAGCTGAATTCACAAAGAAAGTGTCAGCTAACAAGATCTGCAACTTCAAGTTTTTAACTGCTCAGCAGCATATCTGCTAATCCAGATGTTTTTAGGATTATTATTTATTAAACGGATAAGAATGGTTTTCACAATTAAAGCAGTATAGTAACATACTCTTGGAACTTACCAAACAAGGCATCAATTTACACATTCAAACCAATATAAAGACTTCAGAAAAATGGATTCAAGATTACCATCGAACATGAGCAATGCTCTGGGCAAGAAGGGCGCCATATCCTGTACATGTGTTGCATGTCACCAAGCCACGCGATCCACATGCTATACAAGGCAACATCCCTTTACCATTGCACATTCCACATCTGTGACAAAAAAAGGATACACAAGCATAATAAATATCTGTGACATAAGGTGGTATTGTTTATGTAACTGAGGTGAAATAATAATAATAATAATAATAATAATAATAATAATAATAATAATAATAATAATAACAACAACAATAAAAATTAGTTCGTGACAAGAGTCTATTGTAATATCAGGTTGTTTTCCATATGTATACTCAATATAAATGACTAAATAAAGATAAGTTAACAAACTTCAAAAGGTTACTGGACCAAAACATAGAAGCAACAATACCGGATTAATAATTCAATCTTTTATAAGAGATCTGTATTCCATCAAGGAGATCTGTATTCCAGGACTGAGGTGAACTACAAACTTCAGATCTTAAGCAAAGGAAGTAGAACAACTAACACTGTATCCGATCCATCTTGGTGAGCGAGTAAACCTCTGCCATGACATGCACCACAGCGGGTCATCTGATTTGCTTTGTAAAACCCGTGCTCCTGACCAGCATTGCAAGTAGGACAGGGTTTCTCTCCACGACCCTCACAATGAGATTTATATAAAG
>NC_028452.1:27774461-27920908 GCF_000263155.2 Setaria italica
AACAGGTGTAACCACAAAGCAACCGATGTTATGAAAGAAGAAAATTGCTAAAGTTCACGTGTAATAAGGTTATGGCCACACGGGCCCATGTTGGTGATAAACTGTAGTTACTGTAACTTGCATGTGGGGAGTACAGAATATAAGGTGTTTCCTTACAAGGAAAATATTCAATGCAAACCACCCTTGAGGAAACTGCGAAACCCCACCTCACCTCAAAAAAAATATCATATCTAAAACTTTGAAAAATTCTGAAAACAAAACCCACAAGTAGAGGGGAGGGGGGAGACATACATGCATATAAATTCCAAAACTAAACTCAACTTGTTGAGATATGGAATTAACAAACTACAGGCAAGCGAAAGGGCCTCTAGCCTAGTGGTCAGAGCACCTGAGTAGCATCCAGGCCCGGGTTCAACTCCCCGTGGGAGCGTTTCAAACGGGTCTGGAATAAAAAAAAAATAGGTAGGGGCTTCCCCCACTGACTTTGAAAAAAAAAACAAACTACAGAAAAAAAAGACAAAAATACAGCAGATACACTTTTTTTTTTATTTTCAAGATATTAGAAAAAATCGAGACTAAACTTATGCTTAAACACACAGACAAAGCACATAAAGAGAAGTATTACAATAGTTCCTGTAAAAACAGAAGGAACTGCCATCATATGAGCATTCAAAATGCGGTAATTAAGGCTATGAACCTACATATGCTAATAAGCAATTAAGTTACTACATGAATGCTATATTAAATCTTTTGGAGTACAAACATCAAGGTGACCATCTTTAGAAAATCAAAGGGCATTGAAAGCAAAATAAACATCATACCTGAGCATTTTTCAATGACTTCTGAATGAGGAATCTTGACCATCACTTCTTTCTCTGGTACAAAAAGTAGAGGAAACTCAGACCTCAAATCTAGCTCCCACACTCCAAGGACAGGACCCTTGTCCCTTCCATCTATTTTCCCACTTTCACAGGGTTCTTTTCTTGGTACTATGTCTCTTTCCTCAATGAAGGTTTCAAGAGTCCCAACATAAACATTGCAGTCCTCTACGGAGGTAATTTTCCATGTGCGGGCAGGACGACTTCCCCAACAGCATCGATGCCCAACATGATCAATGAGCAGCTGTCGGATCTCCACCTCATCCAGTACATCCCTGCCAGTACGGCCAACCATTCCATTATCAGGATTGAACAACAGCAATGCAAACATAGACATGCCAACAGGGAAAGCCATGATCAGGGCAGCAAAAGTACACTTCTTTGGAAAAAGATGGGTAATTATTTAATCTATTTAAGCTAATTGCAAAACTGGTAACCCTTGTTCTTGACATCATTTAACTGTTTTAGCCTTTAGGCACTCCATTAACCAGACCAATATTCCAGGCAACTGATAATGTAAATTCTTCGGAACCATAAGCACCAAATCATTTTGATTCCGGTCACTAGTTGCTGCTTACTAAAATTTATTAGGAGTGCAGCTGCAACAAGTGTATTATCAGTTAATTTAAGTCAATATTTTAAAATTCATTTCAAATTTATAAAAAAAATTGACCTTTTGGCTTTTGTCATCTATTTGATTGCTGGTGCATGTTTTAGCTAGTTACTTATGGGATGTCTTGTTAAAGTAAGGCTTCAACTACAAAATCTGAAATTGCCAGTGATTCAAATAATTCTGGTTATAGTGGCTTTGGTGTATAGTAATCAGGATTTATAGCAATTGATGCAAAATGGCAGGGTAATAGCTTATGCTTCTAGACAATTAAAACCTCATGAAGCAAACTTACCCATGATTTAGAGTTGGCAGCTATTGTTTTTGCACTCAAGATATGGAGGCATTACTTGTATGGGTCTAAATGTGAGCTGTATCTGACCATAAGAGTTTCAAATGCATTCTTACTCAGAAAGAACTAAATATGAGGCAAAGAAGATGGCTACAACTCATCAGAGACTATGAGCTCAATATTAACTATCATCCAGGCAAAGCAAATGTGGTTGTTGATACTCTTAGCAGGAAAAACACAAGTGGATCAGCCCCAACATTGTATTTTGCAAGTAAGTTAATGCTGGATGTGTTCGATCACGACTAGAGTTGATTACAAGGCCTAAGATGGGCAACTTTCTGCACTAACGATACAGCTTAACCTACAATCCAGGATTCAAGAAGGGCAGAAGAAAGATCCATTTATCATAGAAGAGATAAGGAGAATCAAGGCAGGACAACCATCAGAATTCAAGGTCAACAAACAAGGTGTTTTATGGTTGCATAATAGATTGTGTGTGCCTGCACAAACTGAAATTTCGCAAATAATCTTAACTCTTAAGGGAAGCTCAGGATACTCCTTATACTAATACATCCAGGGAGCACCAAGATGTATAGTCATGAAGGGTAGTTACTGGTGGAATGGTATGAAGAAAGATATTGCATAGTATGTAGCCAAATGTGATATTTGCAAGAAGGTCAAAATAGAACATCAAGCACCAGATAGGGGAATGGAAGTGGGAAGATATAGGAATGGATTTTATTGTTTGGACTACCAAGGACTCAAAAAGGGATGGACAAGATCTGGGTGGTAATTGATCGCTTTACAAAGGTTGCTCATTTTATACCAACCACAAAAAAGTGCTCCTATAATAAACTTGCTAACATGTATTGGAGAGAATAGTTACATTACATGGAGTACCTAAAAGACTGTGTCAGATAGGGATCATTTTTTGTCGCCAAATTTTGGGAAAGTCTACAATATGGCAATGGGGGCTGACTTAGATTTCTGTGTAGCCTATCATCCACAAACTGGAGGGCGAACAGAAAGAGTAAATCAGATTATAGAAGACATGTTGAGAGCCTGTGTTCTAACCTTCGGTGGTTCATGGGATAAGTATCTGCCACTAGATGAATTTGCCTACAATAATAGCTATCAAGCCAGCATTCAGATGGCTCCATTTGAAATACTAATAGCACAAGTATTGTCTCTCTTTATCATTCGTACAAAAATCTTTGTTTGAAGAGTCAGTTCATGGGAATGCAGTTACATCAAACACCTAACGAAAAATGATACGAGGATAAAAGCTATATTTGATCATTGTATCAATTACGAAAAATACGAAATTCAAGTTAAGCACCCTCAATTATGGCATGGCAGCTAGTGAGCTATGCTCTGATTACACCCTAGTAAGGCAGCAAGAACATATAAGAGCAGGAAGTTTTGACTGAAAATGCTCACCTCGCGACGCTCTCCGAAGGCTGGTAACTACCACCATACGGGTACGGCCCTTGAGGAACAATCGCCAGCCCCTCTGTATTTGCAATCCAACACAAACAGTCGAACCCCAACTCCGATTGTCGAAAACTCAGAACAAAGGTAGGACGATCAAGTGGCGTGGGAGAGCAGAGAACTGGGGATGACTTACCATTCGGATGCGGGGACGAGGGGGCGTGAGACGGAGACGGGGAGAGCACGGCGCTGTGGATGGACGGCGGGTAGGGGTAGAGGTTGTCACCGTGGGCCGCCAGGGCCTGCGGCGGCGGGTAGAAGCCAGCGGCGGGGGAGAAGGAGGCGGCGGACCTGACCTCATCGGCGCTGACCTCGGGTCCTCCCCAGGCCAGGCCGCCGCCGCGGAGTACCGAGGAGCTGCTCCGGCCCAGGAACTGGTACTGCTGCTGGTGCTGCTCCGCCGCCGATGCTGCAGAGGTGATAAACACGGGATGAAATGAGATGAGGCGAGACGCATCAACGACGGCGGCGGCGAATGGGGGCGGAAAAACCCACCTGCCGGAGAGGATGAGGAGGTGGAGGAGAGGAGGGGGCGGCGCTGCTCCTCGCCGTCGCGCTCCGGCTCCGCGCCCATGGATGATGGATCGACGGATTGTGGTTGGTTGCGGGAGGGGAGGACAATCAGGACAGGAGACAGCAGGCGGCGGTTATTATTGAGGCCTGGTTTGGTTCGTCTGCTTAAAAATATTTTTATAAGCACCCGTCACATCGAATGTTTGATACTAATTAGGAGTATTAAACGTAGGCTATTTACAAAATCCATTACATAAGTGGTGGCTAAACAGCGAGACGAACCTATTAAGCCTAATTAATCCATCATTAGCAAATGTTTACTGTAGCAACATATTATCAAATCATGGACTAATTAGGCTTAATAGATTCGTCTCGCCGTTTAGCCTCCACTTATGTAATGGATTTTGTAAATAGTCTACATTTAATACTTCTAATTAGTATCTAAACATTCGATGTGACGGATGCTTAAAAATAAGCAACCAGCCCTGAATCCTCCGGCCCGGCTCTACAATCAGGACAGGATACTGCTGGAGAAGATGAGGCTGCAGCCTTCGTCGCGAAGGAAGCAGCAAGTCTGATGGCAATGGCTAACGACGAGGCGACGGCGGTGCAGCAGGTCCAGTGGTCCACGCCCATACATCCTATCTGGCGCTGTCACTCTACCCGTCTACCGTCGCGAAACGTTCAGGCATAGCTGGTGCTTGGCGCAATCGCTGAACCGTGGCTCAAGTGTCAAGTGTAAACAATGTAATTCGAGCTTATACATCGACAAGATTACGGAAGAAGCTTACTCATTGTTGCTCATTAACCGGCCGGGGGAAATAACAAGCAACACGCTGAATCTAGCTTGCTTTCCATCTTAAAAAAATTCATTGAAATATTTCGATAATATATATTGTGTGTAAAAGTTTAAGTATCTTGACTGTCATCTGACCATAAAGGGCACTTTTCGAAAGAAAGAAAAAGCTAAGAGGAGTTACAGTAGTGATATGCACACATGCAAAAATCATTATTAAGATAATACTGGCTAGGAATACAAAACATTTTGGACAAGAAAACATATTGGTGATGAAAGAATTTTTTTTTAACGAACCCCACATTATAGTGCGAGTTCCTATGGATATAGCAGAAAAATACAAGACAATAGACGTGGAGACCAAATTTAGGAAAAGAAAAGAAAAAAATAACAACAACACTCAGCCAGTTGGATACACGACCACTCAACTAAGCCGCGATAACTGATTGGTTGGATTGAAGCATCAAACTCACAGCAGGAAACACCACATATCTGTACAGCTAGTTGCCACATTGCACCCGGTCGACAAAGTCATCAAGTCGACAAAGCAAAATCACCGCTCGCGCCATCGTTGCTGACGATGTCCCACACCAAGCCAACCCTACCAAGTAGGACTAGCCGCCGCAGGCCGCCACAAGCCATGTGGCGGCCACTTCATCAGATCCGCTTGCACCATCACATGATGTTGTCCTACACCAAACTAGACCCTGCTATGCAGAGATAGCCACTATATTCTGCTGCAAGCTGGTGCATGAACCGCCATTGGCCGTCATCATGCCGACCACATCCATCCACACCTAGCCACATGCACTCAAGCTCCCGGCCACCCAATTGTGTTATCGAAGTATGATAATAGGTGTCCTACGGGACCATCAAAAGGCCTCCTCGCGCCAAACGACCCTTGCTATGCAGGACCACCCATCGCCACACTGTGTAGGTCTCCTTGGTGATGCACTTCTGCTGGCCACCTTCATCCACGCTGGCCTCTTTGCCAACCTCGTGGTCACCATCGGCGCACGGCCCACCAAACCGTCGCCTGCAACTGCTAAGCAGAATGCATGCCCTCCAATCGTTGCGCCAACACCTTCGGTTTGGCCGCCATCCACCACCACAGACGTCCGCACCTCGAGTGCACAACTTGGTGTCCACCCTCATTGAACTGCCCAGCTGAGGAGGAACTTCCCAAGATGAGAACTTCAAGAAGGGACTGGATGCAAAGCGCCATCGTCGCGTCCCGAAAGGACAGGGTTTTCACCTGGAAGAATTCACCCTCATGGTGCCAGCATAGTCAGAGACATCAACCGCCAGTGACGCACCATGGGCATCCCCATCATCACCAAGCGCCGCCGCTGGCACCACAGGTGTCCCCATAGAGCCCGCAACAGGCAACAACATTGCGTGTGCTGCAGGCGTCCATGTTGCACCCGCAGCTCAAGTTGCCTCCATTGTCGACAAATGTGGACACCCCATGCCATCTGTCTGCCACTGGCCTCACCGCTGCAATCTCTCGCAGATCCTGAACACGCCGTCATGGCTTACCCACGTGGTCTCCATACTGCCATACCTTTAGAGACCCGGCCTCCTCGCCACCGCATAGACATACGGCCGCTCCTCACGCGCACGGCCGCCCACACCCGCTGTCAGGGCTCCTTGCAGATCAGGCCCCGGGAGCGTCGGATACGGTCTGCAGGGCTCCAGATCTGCCTCCCTCGGGCCACCGCCGCTGTAGCTACCACTATGCTCGGCGGTGCCATTGATCTGCCGCAGCAGAGCTGAGCCACGCTGCACGTGGCCCACTCCTCCCAGCCCTCGCCGCTCGGCCACCTCACGCCGCACCGGCTGCCGCTACCCTGCCTCCACATCCCTCACCAGGCCACCATAGCGTCGCCACCTCGCGCCACGCCAGGTCGCCTCCGTGCCCCATGTCCAGGCCACTGCCGTCGTGCGGCCCCTCTCGCCGCGTCGGGCCACTTCGCACCCCGTGCCAGGACCGCCACCACCATGCGGCCTCTCGCACCGTGCCGGGTCGCCATGGCCGCTACACGCCATCCCCGCTCAAGACGAGTGTGAGCGACCACATCGAACAAGATGCCCCCCGCCGCCGTCTTGGGTGGCCGCACGGACTTCCGATAGCCCCCTCTAGTGACGGCAAGGGGAAGGGAGGAGGATGGGGTGGGAGACGGTGGCTATAGTTTCCGATCACCTCCCAAGTCGCTGAAGCGGAGGGCGACGTGGGGAGGTTGTGGCGAGAATGATAGGAGATATAATGAAAGAAATCTAGTAACTACAAGTAGTACTTGACTCTCGGATTTGGCCTGCGTGGCTGTATACTTCTAGGTTCCCAAACAGTTTTTCAAAGAGAAATGATTTACTATTTGAATTCATAAGTTTTATTCATCTGAAAAAATTTTAGAAGTTCACATATAGATTAAAGAAAACATAAAATAGTCAAAGGGTTTGGCTTCATCATAAAGACGAAGTGGAGGCCTTGTGTTTTCAATGCTAGTGAGACTTATAGTAGAAGATATATTGTTGATAGGAAATAATTTTCTAATGTTTGTCTTTTTGAGAAAAAGTTTCATAATAACATATTTACATATCAAGAACTACGAGATTACCCCTTTTGTTCCAGGGTCTATGGGCCGCTATAACTATTCAAAGAAGACACTCGGAAAAACACTCGAAAAAGGATGGATATAAACAAACCTACCTGGTACTGCCGAGCTACAAGTCCTATGACACAGGAGCGGGATTCTGTAAAAACTGCTTACATTTTGGGCACAAATATCAATGGATATGTATAGATTGAAAAGACTAATTGGATAATTAAGCCAAAGTACATACATTGACGAGGAATTGAAATGGTCCAATAAGCAGAATCACATGAAAGATTTCTTGCTAGTGTCACATGGCATTAGTCTTAGCAAAAGTAATTGTCCTTTCTCAGCACCCTGACGAGTAAGAAAAGATGAGTGCGATTCCATATGTGGCTATGAGATCCATCATGCATGCAATGTTTTTGTACACACCTGAATGTCTCCAATGCTCCAAGTGTTAAGCAGGTAACAATCTAGTCCTAGTGAAGTCATGGGTTGGTCCAGAAAAGGTTTCCGGGTCATGGCCAAATCTTTGTTCAAACAAATCCTCCGCTAACTTTGCTCAGCCTCCCCCAATTCAAAGGTAAAATGATCGCTATATAGAGGACAGTTAAGTGCACTGTTTCCAAACTATATACTAATCAAGACCTACAGTTTACAAGAAACATTTTTGAACTTTGGGCACCAAAACTGACAATTTTAGGAAACTAGGACAGAATTGAGCACCAAAACCCTTTACTCCATCAGTCCATCTGCATGCAGCATATGTGCTTCCCAAAAGCACATCGTGCCATTCATCAACATGTCAATAAGTTTACAGCACCAACAAGCAAAACAAACAAGAATATGTTTTGCATCTTGCATAGCAAAAAAAAAAGATCTGAGACAGGTAAATTAATCACTTTTAAACACTTCCATGATATTAAGGGGTGTTTGGATATCCCTGCTAAAATTTAGCACGTGTCACATTGGATGTTTGGATACTAATTAAGAGTATTAAATATAGACTATTACAAAACTAATTGCACAGATAGAATCTAATTCGCGAGACGAATCTATTAAGCCTAATTAGTCCATGATTTGATAATGTGGTGCTACAATAACCATTTGCTAATGATGGATTAATTAGGCTTAATAGATTCGTCTCGCGAATTAGCACAAGAATTCTGCAATTAGTTTTATAATTAGCTCATGTTTAGTCCTCTAATTAGTATCCGAACATCCGATGTGACACTGATAAAGTTTAGCACCTAGTATCCAAACACCTCCTAACTAACTCGCATGAAGGTAAAGCATTCAGCTTCAAAAGCACCATCACGCAAATCAAACAGTTATTTGCATCAAAATTTTCGGGTTTCGTCCATTCATAAAATCATCCTGCAGGAACATCCCAGCCTTAATAACATACAGCGTATGTTTACTGTTTTCAGATATAGAAACACCTACCGACAAGGCAACGAGGCTAACGGTATCACCCCCTTTAGATTTGCCGAAGTTCACAAGAACAAGTTCATTGCAAGACTCTGTCACTTGCTGATGGGGATCACGAGAGAATCCAGGTGAAAGAGTTGATTCCCACCATAAGAGCCAGAGCCAACCTTTGTTTCATCAGCACGCTTCTCAACAGTGAAGCCATCGGCACCAAATATGACGGTGAAACCAGTGTCAGTGCGCTGGCTAACAGAGATGATGTTCTCACTTAGGCCTGGGACATAGGATACGTTGGGAATGTTGAATAGCCCAGTCTTCACTGATCCTTCGCCGCACACCTGCAACCTTGCCCCGGTGTGTGTCTGAACTGTATGGCTTGGTCGGACGGTGACAAAGTCAGTGAGGAGATGCAGATCGCCTGTCATGTGCTGGCTCACACTTGAAGCGATATACCAGGGAGCATCACTGATTAGGAAACATAAATGAGTTAGAATTAATTTCAAATATTGTGACTATGCAATAATGAAGATGTGAAATGAAAATGAATTAAGTGTAATATGATAACCAATATGGGTCATTTGCTATTGAGTGAATTTCACCATAGATCCGTGAACTTATCATGGATTCTTACCTAGGTCCATGAAGTCTCAAACTTGTCATCCGGGTTCTTAGGAGGCAGCACCTCACCTCAAAAAAAAAAAAACAGCTCCACTCCACCAACTCCATTCCACCAACTCCAGAAAAATATGGAGTTGATGTACGTGTTTGGCTGATTGCAATGCTCCAGCTCCACAAACATGAGGTCATGTTATGAATGGTATATTTTACCCATTGTAAATGGACCCACGTACCATCCTCTTCTCTTTCTCCCCTACTCTTCCTCTCTCTTCTCTCTTCTCCCCTCTATCTTCCTCTGCTTGAGTTCGCCATGAGCCTCCCGCAAGACGCGCGTCCTTACCATACTGCATGCGCGCCACCCAGCCGGCGGCGAGGTTCCAGGTTTTCGTCACCACTAGGGCAGCGGCTCCCGGTGGCGGAGGCGTCGTCCACCGCGGAAGATCGGCGGCGGCGGGGCTCCCACCCCTAGCCCAGAAGATGCGGCGCGTGCAGAGCAAGCAGGCGCAGCTGCACTGGCGGCCCGCCTACCCTACTGCACCGGTGCGGTGCGTCTAGAGCGCGCCGGAGTTCGAGGGGCGCCTCCACATGTTGTCGTCCTTCCACCACCACCACCACCACCAGTGCTGGTGCTGCTCCTACCGACGCCCATGGAGAGGAGAAGGGCGATCTGGCGGGGGCAGCGGGGTCCGGAGGGGGCAGCGGGGTCCGGCGAGGGCGGCGCGGTTGGGCAGGGGTGGCAAGGTCCGGCGGTGGGGTGGCGAGGTTCGGCGAGGGCGGCGCGAGGTCCGGCAGCCTGGCCTGCGGTTCGTTGCGGGGTAGGAGCCACGGGGAAAGAGAAGGGGCGGGCGGACAGGAGGAGTCACGGGGTGTTTTCTTTTTTGATTGCGAACCGGTAAGTGTGTAACCGATGACAGTGGTGGATAAATACCTACCAACTCCACGAGAAGGTCTGGAAAGGGAGTTTTTGGAGCACCCCTGAGGTACTCCACAAAAAACGTGGATCTACCCCCTCTCCACCCTTTTTCTTGGCGCTGGAGTTGCTGGAGCTAGACGCATTTGACTGCGAATTTTTGAAGTTGGTAGAGTGAAGCATTTTTTGCTGAAGTGGAGTGCTGCCAAACACCCCCTTACCTCCTCCCCGTGGTCTATTAAAGTGTGGTCATTTAGGTCCATGGACGTACACGGAGTCACTTTTCGCTTAGCCCTTGTTCACTTCCTACAAAACTCCCAACTTTGACACTATGCAAAAAGAAGATTCCCCATCACATCAAACTTGCGGTACATGCATGGAGTACTAAATGTAGACGAAATTAAAAACTAATTGCACAGTTTTATTGTACTTTGCGAGACGAATCTTTTGAGCCTAATTAGTCAATATTTGGACAATAATTCACAAATACAAACGAAACGCTACAGTGTTGGTACAGTAATTTGGCACCTCCCAAATTCGCAAAGTAAACAAGGGCTTAGAGCAACTCCAAGAGACTGCTAATCTTACCCCTAATACCTTTTTTAGAAAAAAAGAGAGAAAAAATGAACTCCAACAATCCACCTAAACCTTCCCCAATTTTTTAGCGACGCTAAAAAACAACCTGCCACCGTGTATATTTTAGCGTTGGCGTTCCTCCCCCAATCCTGATTCCCGCACACCCGCGCGTCCCTTCCGATGGGTCCAATATGATGACGTGGCCTGTGTTTGAAATATTGGGGGCTATTTATTAGCGATCTGCTGTGGATTGATATGTTTTTGGGGAAATTTTTTTTAGGAGAATCCTCAATACATAGTTTTGGGAAAAAAAATTTTAAGATACTCTTGGAGTTGCTCTTACGTGGCTGGCAAAAATTTCCAAAACGACCCCTTCGTCTCTCATTTTCTCACTGCGCAGCTGGCCGCCGGCAGGAGCATGAGGGACGATATGCCGCCGCCGCGTCATAGGCATCGGCAACGGGGCTCAAGCACGGAGTCGGCCTCCGGCTCGGTGCTCGCCATCTACTTCGCCTCCGTGCTCGGCAAGGCCGGCAGCTCGCCTCCGCCGGTGCTCCACTTTGCAACTGATGCTCCCTAGCAAAATTTGTCACCTATAGTAAATTTCGTCTCAATTACTTCCATTGTAAGCTCCTTGGTCTCTTGCGAACTGATTTTACTACCCAACTTTGCAAATCCACGGAAGGAATGATCCGAATTTCAGTTTCCTTGTCCGCCTGTCTCATGGAAGAAACGGTATGCCCTTATCCCCTCTGTGTGGTGGGCTGCGGGGGCAGGCGGAGATGCCGCGTCACACCGAGGTCGAGGAGAAGGGCGGCCGGAGAAGCTCGCGGGGAACGGCGAGCATGCGAGCTCGCACGTGTGTCCGCTGCCGTGCTCGGCGGCGTGATTGTGCCAGACTGCCAGCTCCTCACCCCGCTCCTTGATTTTGCCGACGGCCATGAGTTTCCAAGGGTCCCTTTGCAATTTGTTGCCAGGCTGGCATCGCGGTGAAAAGTGTCTCTGTGGGCACCCATGATAAATGACCACACTTTAATAGATCAAGGACTCAGATGACGAGTTTGAGACTTCACAGACGCAAGGCTAATCCCAGTAGGAGTTTCATAGAGGTTTCATGCACATTAAATACGGTGACGCATCAGCATATGTGATGATATGGTATGGTAGTTATGAAGTGAGAGAGGGAAGGAGTTTCATCAGAATGAAACTGTGTATACACTGTTTCCAAGACTATGAAACCTATTGAAACTTGCATTGGGGACTATAGAGTTTCATTTCATCTAACCATATCCAATCACATGCCTCGTAATTAAATGTCATGAGCATCCTATGAAATCGTGAAATGAAACTATGCACTGGGACTCCCTGTTTCATTCATGAGAATACACCTCATGGGATGATGTGGCATCCTTGGAAACAGTGCAATGAAATCTTGCACTGGGACTAGCCTAAGTGAGAACGTGGACCTACAGTGAAATTCACTCTTTGCTATTCACCAATGGATGATGCAAAAAGAACATAATTTCCTGGTTCATGCATCAATCAGGAAACTGCCTATTAGTGATCAAATTATTCATAACCTCTCTCAGATGGATATATAGTTCAAATATCATTAAATGATGCATTATCATTAGACTATAGTGTAGAGAGTTTGTACCTGCTGGAATTGACAAAGTCCAACTCTAACAATCCTACAGCCCCAGTATGAGCTTTCCCCACAACAGCTTTATCATGAGCACGTATGAGAGAACACGCACCAGAATCTAGATACCAATTCAACCCAAGTTGGTAACAAGATACCAGGTTCACTTTACAGTTCGGAACAAACCAAACATCATGGAGAATTATCCCATTGCTGTTCACAGATCCACGGGCCAGTACCTGTGGATGGTGATCCAACCATGCACCGTATCCAGCGATCGGTAACTGGACTTAGATCAGTCAGTAGGTCAAGATTACCAGTCACATGATGAGAACCACTGGTCATGTACCAAACTGTTTCAGCTGTATTGGACTTGCTGATTGTTGACAGTCCACGACTGGGATCAAGGACACACGTCAAGATATCCTTGTTCTTCTCCCTAAACGGTAGAAAGTAAATCAACAAATAAACAAGAAAAGCATTAGTGTGATGACTAACTAAAAAGATGTTGGTTGTCACAACCTAAAAGAGAGAGATCTGGACAGGTCAATTTAGCAGAAACAAAATAATTGGGCTTAACACTTACGTACAATAATTACGATACTGCCAAGAACAAGAATAACTTCTTAGAGTTGTGATTCCTAGTTTCATACAAAGGAAGACACAGTCTAGCATACTGTAATTATTTTTCTTGGATTCAGACATGCAGAAGAAAACAGTACTGCGGTAGAATTTCAGGAAGTTAGATAACAGTTAGATAAAAAAATGCAACTGTAATGAAAAAAAAAGGGAAGAATCCTTCCCTTCCAAGAATAAAAACTTCTGTATGCCAGCAATCATAAATATGAACTAGAACTGTGTCATTAAAAATGATAGCACAATTCCCTGCAGTCTATGTGCAAGTGCAAACTATGTAGAAAACATAGATCATAACCAAACCCAACTCTGCATGGTTCTCCATTATGAATTGAACAAGAAAGAAAGTGCCCTGTGTCTATCAATTCATCAACACCTTGAATATAAGATATGATGAGCATCACCAACTACAATGTAGAGATATCAAATAAATCTAACCGCTGGTATGTGCATGGTGATGGAAATTTAATATGCATTCAATGGTGATCAGTGATCATATCATGAGGAAAGCTTCCCAAAAAATTACACCACATAGCCGTATGGCAGTTTCAAAAATAATAATTAGTTTTTGCCGAAGGAAGACTGGAGTGAAGCAGAATTAGAAAAAAAACTGTCAACATATTGTGAACAAGTTAATTAAACTGAGAAACAATCTCAGGCATAATGCAAAAACAAGGATATCATCATCACACATTTTAAGATAACAATTTTGTGAATATATAGTGCTATGCAAGCCACCTGAACGAATTTTGCAGTGTGCACATAGAACTGCAGGACTGTTCATGCGTAGACTTGCTCAGATCAAATAAGGGCTAAAGATAGCACAACTGCACAGCCATGTTCGCCATCCGCTCAAAGGAATTAAGCAAGCAAGTACAGTTAGTATGATGCATGCCAGCATAAATAATATTCAAGGATTTGAAGACCAATAAACCATGTCAGAGAAGCAGGCATGAAGACACTCTCGTGCAAACCCAAAGCTTTAGCACACACGGAGTACCACATATAGGCAGGGTGAAAAAGCTGCACCGAACAACAAACGCGGTAGCGGTACAGGGAACGCAAGGGCTAGTGTCTAGACCACCATTGTTCGCGTAAACACTATACTGGGTAGATAAGCAAATTAAGCACGACGCCATGACCAGGTACGCCGTGCGCGCGGTGAGTGCTCGACTGCTCATGTGCTCGCCTTCTTCTCATCAAGGTACAAGAAAGGTCGAGCCTTTTCGATCCAACAGCAAGATACCGGGGTCCGCGGCTGCTTCGACGAACGGGTGGCGGACGAGCAAGAGAAGGATGGTGCGCGATGCGTGCGTATACCTGATGATCTCCAGGAGCATGGGTCCTCGAGGGCAGGATCCACCTCAATCACCGAGTAACTTCTCGCGACCACCTCCTCCGATCCTTCTCCGCCTTGGGGCCCTGCTGCTTCTTCCTCGCCGCCGCGGTGGGCGGAGACGACGACATTGCGACGGGGAAGGGGAGCGCTTCGATCGATCCGGTGACGACGGGGTGAGCGAGGCGAGGGCAAAGCGAAGTAGCTGCAGCCTGCCGGGGAGGCTGCACCACGGAACTCTTCGCCGCAATTGTACTTGCACTACTAGGGAGACGTCCCAGTACTTTAGTAAGCAATTGTTAAAGTACTTTTTAGTATCAGGTGAAATAACCGGTACTAAAGAGATATTAAAAAATTAAAAAAAATCCCACCCTGCCACCTTGAGCCCGACCCGCACCCCCGCCCGAGCCCTCCCTCCCGCCGCCCTTGCCCCCCACCGCCGCTCGAGACCGAGCCCTCCTGCTGCCGTCCGCCGCCCTCCCATCACCATCCTCCCACCACGCTCTCCCGCCACCGATCGCCGCGCCCTCTCGTCACCGCATCTTGGATATATATAGAGAGAGAGTGAGGGGGATCGAGCACCGTCGCCGCATCCACTCGCCCGCCCGACACCGTCGCCACCGCATCCACTCGCCCTCGCCCTCCTGCCACCGTCACCACCATCCCGCCGCTCCTGCCGCCCTCCCGCCGATCCGCCGTCACCCGCAGATCCGTGCCGCATCCCGCCGTCGCCCGCAGATCCGCGCCGCATCCCGCCGTCGCCCGCAGATCCGCGCCGCCGCCTCACCTCGCCCCGCCACTGCTCCTCATTGCCGGTGAGGGGCGAGCGGAGGGGGGAGGGGAGGGGAGGCATAGGGGGCAAGCGGAGGAGCGGGGAGGGGAGCGGAGTGAGCGGAGGAGGAGGGAGGGGAGCGGAGTGAGAGAGGAAGGGAGAGAGGAGGGAGACCGGTGCCGGGTGGATAAGGAGTGAGAGAGGGAGGAAGGGAGGGAGTGAGAAGGAGGGAGGGAAGGGGAGCGGATAAAGAGAGAGAGAGAGGGAACGGGCCAACGGGTCGGGGGATTGACGGAAAAGCTCATTAGTACCGGATGGGAAGTCCACCCGATACTAAAGGTCATCCTTTAGTACCGGGTGAAGCCTCCACCCTTTACTAAAGAGCCTCAGGCACATTAGTATCAGGTGGAGTCTCCACCCGGTACTAAAGGAGCTCATGGGGACCTATCCGTTAGGTCCGGTACTAATGTGAATATTAGTACTAGGCTAAATTGCAACCGGTATTGAACCTCGGGACAAATAATCAGTTTTTCAGTAATGTTGCTATCTAAGCTATGTCGTTCGATTTGGGATCAGATGGATGGTATCGGATTTGGGTGGCTACTGGCTCGGAAGAAGTCAAAGGTTGGTCAATACAAGTATGAACGAAATATTCTTTCGGGTTGGGCCGATCTTTCGTATCTAAACCGGGCTTCCGACTTAAAAAAAATTCGGTAAAAAATCAAACGGCTCGACATATGTTGCAATAGTTAAGTATCGATATCGTAACTATTGTTTCTACATGTTTCACAGTGAATGTTTCATGTAATATAGTGTTCATGTTGCAGCGGGAATTTTCTATCCTAGTGTCGAATGACGTAGTCATTTTGTCACATATTTTTTCATATTGCAACCATAGATTTTTGATGTTGCAGATGATTTATTTTGATGTTGCAACGGAGCGTCCGATAGGAAAATTTCCGTAGGACGTCCGGGGGCTAGCAGTGCTGAAAAAAAATTGAGATGATGTTGGCTGTTTTGTTATAGGCAAGAACATATATGGTGTTACTTTTCAGAAAAAAACATATACACAGTGTTACAAGCAGTGAAGCAGGTCATGTGGTATCAAACATGGTACTCCTCCGTTTCAAATTGTAGGTTATTTTTACTTTTATCGATTCATAGATTTTGCTATGCATCTAGACATATATCTAATTGCGTAGAAAAACTATGCACCTAGAAAAGCCAAAACGACCTACAATTTGGAACAGAGGAAGTAGCATCAAACTGGGCATAATATAAATGGATAAATGATGTAATAGTCTATAATATGCATGCAAAATTTGAGGTAAACAAAATATTTTCCAAGAAAAAAAGTCGGCACTTAAATTTGTTTGTCTTGAAGTAATTTGTTCAGCTGAGTGAGCACCGACATTTGGCAAGTTCATATGTGCTACTCTATTGCATGCCTTTAGCACCATAACATTGAAACATCAGTGAAAGATACTAACATTTGACTTTTTTGCTTCACAAATCAAAACACCAAATCAGAGAGATCAAATTCACACTGTTCAGTGCTTTTACCAGCTTGTTTAAATCATTTCCAAAAGTAACATGTTTTTTCGCAACCGTATTCGAGCGCACATTTAATTAAATAGGAAGAGAATTTAATAACAACGCAGCCCGGGAGAACCCCTTGGGCACAGAGTTACAAGACCAATACACTACGCTGAGGGTGGTACTTTCAATTTCTTATTTTATTATGTTCAACACTCGACCAAGAGTAACAGCAACAAGAAGAAAAACCCTCGTCACATCACACCACAACAAAAGCAACATGTTAAGCTGAGAATTGTCTGACTTTTTTTGAGGAACGTTACGTCTTGTTTTGGATAGACGATATCCCAGCAATCTATTCGTATTGGGAGGAATTCACAGCCAAAACTATTTACTCTATAATCCACGTTTATTGGAAGTGAATAGCTTTATCTAAATAAAACCTTAAGCAGCAAAACCTTTCGCTCCATTTTCACACTTTCCAAAAGCAGAATGTGGTACCCATCAGGCAAGCACTGCTAGTCTGCAGCAACAGCAAACGAAGGAAACAAGAATATGGTTTGCATTTGCAGCCACGGCAAAGCATAGCATAATACTTTCAATCCAAGAGCATGCCACGTTTCCATTAAGGAGAGAGTTTACAGGCGACCACACCAACACGTAAAGACTAGAACTTGACCGGGATGTCTTACGAACACAAGCTGTTACTCCGCAACACAATATTCTTACACAATAACATCCACCGCAAACCATAAACAGTACTCTTATATTATCACGATACACATTGATCAGATCGTCTTCCAGGAAGAACACAGCCTTAATAGTCTAATAGTAGTCTGAGATGTATTAAGCCACCTCCAACATAGAACAGAAAACAAAACACCAAGTCAGTCTCCTTTAGACTTGCAGGAGTTCATAAGTAGAGGTGATAGGCTCATTGCAAGGCACACTCATTTGCTGATCGGAATAGCGAGGGGATCCAGGTGAAACAGCTGACTCCCATCATAAGAGCCAGAGCCAACTAACTTTGCATCACAACGTTTCTTAATGGTGAACCCATTACTGCCGAATTCGACGGTGAAACTAGTGTCAGTGAGCTGACTAATCGAGATGATGTTCTCACCTAGGCCTGGGACATAGGATACGTTGGGAATGCTGAACTGGACAGTCTTTACTGATCCTTTGCCGCACACCTGCAGCCTCATCCCTGTGCGTCTGAACTGTATGGCTTGGTCGGATGGTGACAAAGTCAGTGAGGAGATGCAGATTGCCTGTCATGTGCTGACTCACACTTGAAGAGAGGTACCAGGGAGCATCACTGATAAGAAAATGGAAAAGTTAACATTGTCTTGAAATATATTCGTCTGTGATTCAGATAATATGAGAACTTTTTCAACACAAATGCTGTATATGTAGCCATAAGAGTGGATCATATTTGCTTGGTTATTTACCAATAAATGATGCTAAAAGAGAATTGTCCACAACAAGTACCACAAGAATTTCCTTTGACCTTGGTGAGAGAAAATTAAATTTGTTCAAATGACACTCAATGATGCTCATTTCAACATTGATACAGAAACTTCTGTTTGAAAGCTAACTTATTCAAGGCGTGGCTGTGTTTGTATACCTGCTCATATTGATGAAGTCCACCTCTAACAATCCAGAAGCCCCATCGTGAGCTTCCCCCACCACTGCTCCATCAATGTCGCGTACGAGAGGACACACACCAGGTTTAGAATAAATAATCAAACCAAGCTGGAGGCCAGATACAACGTTCATGGTGCAGTCTGGAACATACCAAACATCATGGAGAATTATCCCTTTGAAGTTACTGATCCACGGGCTAGGACTTGCAATGGTGGACCTACACCTAGAATGCCTCGTATCTAGCGATCAGTCACTGGAGTAAGATCAGTCAGCAGGTCAAGATTACCAGTCACATGATGAGAACTACCACTGCTGAGGTACCAAACTGTTTCAGCTGTATCGGACTTGATGGTTTCTGAGCGTTCACGACTGGGATCAAGGGCATATGTCAAGGCATCCTTGTTCTTCTCCCTAGGGGCCGAAAGTAGAGCAACAAATAAGCAAGAAAAAAATGAACATGCTAAGAAATTGAATAAATACTAATTATAATATACAACCAAATAGACAGATATAGACATGTCAATGCTGCATAAACAAATATAATTAGGTTTAACTCGATATTGTCATGAATGGGTAGATAGTATCGATCATGATTCTTGTTTTGTCAAAAGGAAGAGGCACTGCAAGAATTTATAGTTATCCGTTGGAACCAGATGAGAAGAACAAAATAGTAATCAACCATGTTAGGTTTTTGCTATTTAAAAATTAAATAACAACAGTACAAAAACTCAAACATAGTAATCACACTTGGAAAATCTCTAAATGATTAATTACAGCAATCATTAGCATGGACAAGCAGAGGTCCTTTGAAATGATAGCCAGTGGAAGTAGGCATACCACTTCCCTTCAATCTAAATAGCAACCTACTGGGCATGCAAAAATAATAGCTTGACTGGGAAGTGGGAACTAGCCTTCCCAAACACCAAGACCCCCACCCGCACACACAAATAGCTTGAGCACATCCACTGCATACATAGCAGTATTAAAAATAACAATTAATATTGATAAACAAAGAAGAGTAGACATTGTTACAAACTAACGGCAACAATTAGGCTGAAACAAGTAAACACTATTCGGAATGAACCTCGCATTAGGCTAACAAAGCATATAATCAGTGTTAACCAACATAGTGGGTAAATATGCAGGCCACCTGAAAACATAGTGTGTAAATATATAGACCAACCATGGTAGCGGTGCAGACTTGCAGTACAGTGCCATACGGAATCCAACAACAGCGATGACGCCAACATTTGCACCGGCATACAGATAGTTCTTGCCTTCTTGGGCAGCCTCCTAAGATCTAAGATCTATGTGTTGGGAAACGCGGGTATGCTACTCACTAGCACACAAAAATATAACCGCGTAAACAGAATCACTTGCAAGTAAATGATCATAGATTATACCTTCGCTCATCGCGAGTCGTAGCGGAAGTCTTGATGAAGCACGAGTAGTCGATCTGATCGTCGTCGAGGAAGTAGTTGTACGTCTGATGAAGTGTGCAACCTAGCGACACCCCTATGGCAATCCACACGTACGGGATGGGACGACGAACCGGAGCGTGCTAGCACTCCACGGCATGTACTCGGAGATCCCCACGATCAACCTTTGATCCGGGAGGAGGATTGCAGCAATGCACTAGGCAGGCGTGTGCGACGGCGGCACACCAGCGAGGCGTGCGGCAGGTGCAGGGGGTGCGGCTGCTGCAAGGCATGCGGCAGGTGCAAAATCATGTTAGGGTTTAACACCTGATTAGGATTTATATACTTGCTTAATGGGCTAGCACTTGCTTGTTGGGCTAGGCCCTCTTGGCCATCTCCAACAGTCTCCCAGTTGCACAAGAGTTAATTATGCCAGTATCCATGTGTTCCAATTCCTTAAGTGTGTGACCATGTAGGTTCATGCAACCAACAAACATGACTTGAAAACCATTTCCGATCAATAGTTAGCATTGGCCTCTAGCAAGGAGTACTAACTCTCGAAGGTTCACAAAAGATCATATTTTGCATAACCTGTAACACTCACCAATATTATATCCTTCTGCCACACGACACTTAGCCAAGTATAAGGCGAGTGAAGTGCTGCCCTTATTCTTAGACTTTTCTCGCTCAGTGAAGAACCTTTTGATCGACTAACCTTTAGTCGAGGCATGACCATGCGCTCTCAGTTCATCACATCGAGAGGGCCCAGAGGAGTCTCTCCCTGAAACAGGAGCGTCAGATTCCTTCTTGACTCGGTACACCCTGCGACTTGCTTCAACCACATCCAAAAGCTGCTTTTATAACTACCCAGTTACGAAATAGCGTTTAGCAACCCCAAAAATGCGATGCTCCACAATCTGAGACTCACCAATCTCAGGTTAGAGGACGTAATATGCATGTCGTTACGAGAATCACCAATAGTAGTGTATTCGTGGTGTCTCGTAGTGGGTCTATCCGGCACCGTGTTCCTAACATGTGCCTACATTGTTGGCGCAATATCCCATATTGCCATGACTTATGAAACAAGATCATCTACCCAACACATGTACCAGCTTATCTCTACATCACAGTCCCGCATGACGGATGGAAGCTAGGGATCCTTTTTAGTACAATGTCAATATTGTATCATGGACTTTCACTAACGAATCACGTATTTGCTAATCATATATAATGACAAAGTCATGGAACATATCACTGAAAAATACAGATTACAAATGTTGACATGATGTCATCATCTTATGACTACCTTTATGGGCTACATCATCATAAGCCTCCCACTAGTGCTAGTCAGTTATGCCAGCATCTCATGCCCAATGACTTCGTATGCATCTCATGCTTTGCTTGTGGGAGTGGCTTAGTCAACGGATCTGCAATGTTCAGGTCATTGTGCACCTTGCATATCTTCACATCTCCTTGATCGATGATTTCTCGAATTAGGTGATGTCACCGTAGTATGTGTTTGGACTTCTGGTATGACCTAGGATCCTTTGCTTATACGATAGCACCACTATTGTCACAATAGAGGTCTATCAGACTGGAGCAACTAGGGACCACGCCCAACTTAGAAATTAATTTTCTGATCCATACAGCTTCCTTTGCAGCTTCTGAAGCTCCAATATACTTGGCTTCTATTGTCGAATCTGCAACTGTCTCTTGCTTGGAACTTTTCCAACTCAATGCCCCACCATTGAGGCAGAAGACATATCCCGATTGAGATTTGCTATTGTCCTAGTCAGTTTGGAAGTGTAACTATTTACAACGAGCTCCTCCGAACCTCCATAGACTAGGAACATATCCTTAGTTCTTTGGAAGTACTTAAGGATACTTTTTACTGCAACCCAATGATCATCACCCGGGTTGGATTGGTACCTGCTCGTAACACTTAGAGCATACGAAATGTCTGGGCGCGTGCACAACATGGCATACATGATCGAGCCAATAGCCGAAGCGTACGGCACCTGACTCATCCTTTCTTGCTCATCAGGCAACGACACACACTAAGTCTTGCTCAAGGTTACACCATATGACATAGGTATGAATCCTTTCTTGGAATCATTCATGTTGAACTATTCAACACCTAGTCAAGGTACATGCTTTGGCTCAATCCAATTAAGCATTTAGACCTATCTCTATAGATCTTTATACCCAGTATGTAGGCTGCTTCTCCAAGGTCCTTCATAGAGAAACTCTTTCTCAATGAGGACTTGACATTCTCCATAAGCGGAATGTCATTCCCAATTAATAGTATGTCATCCACATACAAGGTTAGAAACACGAGTGCGCTCCCACTAGCTTTCTTGTAAACACATGCCCCTTCTTTATTCTTAGAGAAGCCAAACGATTTGACTACCTCGTCAAAACAAAGATTCTAGCTCCGGGATGCTTGCTTTAGCCCGTATATAGACTTCCTAAGTCTACACACTTTTCTAGCATTTTGCTGGTCGACAAAACCTTTAGGTTGTGTCATTGACACATCCTCACTTAGGTTTCCATTAAGGAAAACCGTTTTGACGTCCATTTGCCAAATCTTATAGTCATAATATGTGGCAATTGCTAGAAGGATCCGAATAGACTTCAGCATGGCGACGGGTGAAAATGTCCCATCATAGTCAACACCTTGAATTTGATGAAAACCTTTCGCTACCAGTCGTGCTTATAGATGTGAACCTTTCCATCAGCGTCTATCTTTTTCTTGAAAATCCACTTACACTCAATGGCTCTCACGCCATCAGGTGGATCAACCAGGTTCCAAACTTGATTCTCTCTTATGGACTCTATCTCAAATCGTATGGCATCAAGCCATCTCTCAGACTCTGGTCCCATCAATGCTTCTGTGTATGTTTTAGGCTCCTCATTGTCCAACAATAGGATGTCCTGCTGCCCTGTAATCAGTAGCGTGTACTTATCAGGTGCGCGACGTGCTCGTGTTGATCTTCGTGGTTGAGATTCATCATGTTGGTCAGCGACCATCGCTGATTCATCGTGTTGCACCTCATCAATGGGAGCTGAAATATTTTCTTGTGTTTCTTGAACTTCTTCAAGTTGCACCATGCTCCCACTAATTTCTTTCGAGAGAAACTCTTTCTCAAGAAAGATAGCGTTTCGAGCAACAAACACTTTGTTCTCTTGACAGTTATAAAAATAGTATCCTTTGGTTTCCCTAGGATACCCCACAAAGATACATTTATCAGATCTGGGCTTGAGTTTAGTGGGCGTTAAACGCTTCTCGTCAGCTTCGCAGCCCCAAATCTTCAAGGACGACAAACTGGGATGCTTCCTTGTCCATATCTCATATGGTGTCTTCTCCACAGATTTAGATGGTACATGGTTTAGTGTGAACACAGCAGTCTCTAGTGCATAGCCCCAAAAATACAATGGAAGATCACTTGAGTCATCATAGACCTCACCATGTCCAACAAGGTTCAGTTCCTCCATTTGGACACACCATTCCACTGCGGTGTTCCTGGCGGAGTCAATTGTGGAAAAATTCCGCAACTCTTCAGATGATCGCTAAACTTATGGCTCAAATATTCTCCACCACGATCCGATCATAGGAATTTAATTATGTTGCCGGTATGATTCTGTACTTCATTTTGGAATTCTTTGAACTTTTCAAAGGATTTTTCCTTATTCCTCATCAAATAGATATAACCATATCTACTCAAGTCATCAGTAAAGGTAAAAAAGTACTAAAAACCACCTCTTGCGACCGAGTCCATTGGACCGCATACATTTGTATGTACTAGGTCTAATAACTCGCTTGCTCTCTCACTTTGTCCAACAAAGGGAGTTTTAGTCATTTTTCCATGTAGGCACGACTCGCATATCTCAATTGATTCAAAATTGAAAGGATTGAGAAGACCATCTTTATGGAGCCTCTCTATGCGTTTCTCACCTATATGGCCTAAACGACAATGCCACAAATAAGTAGGATTTGAGTTATCTATGCAAGTTCTGTTAGTACTAATGCTATTAATTTTGACATCTTCTAGATCAAGAACATAAACCCATTTGATAATGGGACATCTCCCATAGTACATGCCATTCATAAAATTGGAACAACACTTGTTTTTTATTATGAATTAATAACCATCATCCTCTAAACATGAGGAGGAAATAACGTTCTTATTCAATGCAAGAACAAAATAAGAATTATTGAGTTCTAGCACTAATCCAGAAGGCAATAACAATGGATAAGTGCCGACAGCCAAAGCAGGAACCTTTGCTCCATTTCCGATGCGCAAATCCACTTCATCTCTCGCAAAGCATCTAATTATTTTCAGCCCCTGCAACAATTTGCAAGTGTGAATCATTGCACCAGTAACAAATACCCATGCATTATTAGACCGTGCAGCAAGATTAATTTCAATAACATTAATACCTTGAGCGGAGGTCGCACCTCCTTTCTTCCTTTTATCTTCCAAGTACTTCTTGCAATTCCTTGACCAATGCCCCTTTGCACCATAGTGAAAGCAAGCATCGTTAGGAGAGGCACCAGCTTTCTTTTGTTTTTCTTTGGCCTTGGACGCCTACCCGTAAGTTACACTTTCGGCAGGTTTCTTAGCCTTTGCTGGACGCTTACGCTTCTTACCCTTCTGGACTGTCATCACATGACCAGGAGTCTTCCTAAGACTCACCTCTGCTGTCTTTAGCATCCCATGCAACTCAGTCAGCAATTTCTTCAAACCATTCATGTGATAGTTCAGGATGAATGGCTCAAAGCTAGCAGGCAGGGACTGCAGTATCACATCAGTGGCAAGATTGTCATCGAGGGGAAAACCCGGTCTCTGCAAGGTCTCAATGTACCCTATCAACTTAATCACATGAGGGTTGATTGGAGCACCTTCAGCAAGCTTGCAACCAAATAGGACCTTTGAGGTATTAAACCTGTCAATCCTTGCCTGGTTTTCGGACATGCCATGTAACCCCATGATCATATCGTACGTGCTAGTGCTCTCAAATTGCTTTTGTAGCTTAGAGTTCATGCAAACAAGCATCAGGCACTGCACATCCACCACATCATCAGTATGCTTCACATAAGTACTATATGCACTAGTGGTGTGTGTGACATTCTGAGGCTCTTCTGGGTAAGGCGTATCGAGAATGTACTCTTTTTTCTCTTGTCTGAGAATAATTCTCAGGTTCTGATTCCAATAAAAAAGTTTGTTCCGTTTAGCTTTTCTCTATCTAGGATTGATCACAGATTGAAGTTTGATGCACTCGATATTTTCTACAACAGTAAGATATGCAATGGTTAGCACTTCTTTTATTAACACTTTTAATGAAAGAATTCCTGCTATGTTTTGTGAACGTCCCCCAGCGTTGCATAGCAAGACGAGATCCAACGCTCCCTGTGATACTAGATAGCTTTGGCATCACCGCTAGCATCATAGTGAATAAGGTAGGCAACACTTGCCAATCGCATCCAAGGCGACTCTTGTTTGTTGGGCGACATCATATGTCTCGGCTCCCAACACTTATGCCCCAAAGCCCAAGTCCAACTTGATAGCTTTGTCAAGCAAACCAACACTATGCCGTGGTGTCCGACACCACCCAATGGATCAAGGTAGAAGATGACACCCTGCTTTCACGGACCCATCACCTACTAACAAGACCCCAATGGTGCAGCTATTGGAAGGACATAAAATCTTAATTTTTTGTGAGGGATTTATCATGCTCATCACAAGAAAAGCATAATAATAATCATCACAGATAATTAAATTTTTGTGATAGTGTGGCCTTTCTTCATCCAACAAAAATGAGCACATGTCGATGATTGCTAGTCCGCACGCCTATGTCGAGACCTCGCATCTTGGGCACCTTCTCCAAGGTACGATGATCGCCGAGTCACTTCGCTCGTGTCGATGAATTACATAATCTAATTCAGCTAATACACGCTAGTAGCTAATATTAAAATTCTAAATTACATCATAGGAGTGGCACGCAGCCAAAAATGAACAGCCTCAACTTGGTTGTAATAATTTGTGACATGCATGCCACACAAATTTATTACACACAGATCATCACATGATTTTGAGGTCATACCATCACATCATTCTCTGCAAAAATGAGTTAGGCGTTTCTACGAACGATGCAACGCGTTCCTTTTTTTCTTTTAAAAGCACAATTTGGTCCCATCAGCCGATAACGGATAGAACGGATTTTTCACATGCTGCCAGCAAGCTAACAAACATGGCGATCCAGCCGACATAGCCGTTCACGCCGTGTATCGAATGCTTTGCTACACGAACTCACAACCTCATGGTCAGCCGCACGACGCTCGCGTGTCGTCATAAAGATGGCCAGTTAGCCCGTCACATAATGAAGAAGCAAGAACGGAGTAAAAAAGTCCAATTCACACATAACGCTATTCGCCAAAACGATCTGATCTAGAATGAACCATGCAAAAAGTTTAACCTAGATCAAAACAACGCAAGCACAGCTCTGGTACCACTATTGGGAATTGCGGGTATGCTACTCGCTAGCACACAAAAATATAACCGTGTAAATAGGATCAATTGTGAGTATATGATCATAGATTATACCTTCGCTTGTCACATGCCACAGTGGAATTCTTGATGAAGCATGAGTAGTGGATCTAATCGACGTCGAGAAGGTAGTCGTACGATCTGACAAAGTGCGCAACCTAGCGACACCTCTACGACAGTCCACACGTATGGGATGGGATGACAATCCGGAGCGTGCTAGCACTCCACGTCACGTACTCGGAGATCCCCGCAATTAACCTTTGATCCGGGAGGGAGGACTGCAGCAACGCACCATTCAGGCGTGTGCGGCGGCGGCACACTAGGGAGGCATGCGGCAGGTGCAAAATCACATTAGGGTTTAATACCTGATTAGGATTTATATACTTGTTTATTGGGTCAGCACTTGCATGTTGGGCCAGGCCCTCTTGGGCATCTCCAACACTATGACAGGTCAAAAGAGGGCAATGAGACAACACAACCATCTCCGCCGTCCCCCCCATGGTTTGACGGCAAAACAAACAACAAGTGACGCCAAGAAACCAAGAGGCAAAGCACGCAGCACACATACTATCTTGCAGTAAACCGAAAATTTAGCATATTGGTCGTTTAAAAAAAAAGAAAATTTAGCATATTTACGGTGTAAACAAGCTACATTGAACAGAAACTGGGGGAGCTGTTGCCGTCGACACCCTCTTCTTCATGGTACAAGGCCGAGTCTTTTCTCTCCAACAACAAGATACAGAGCCGTACCTACATCGTTGAACAGATAGCTGGGGGAAAGGATGGTGCCGGGATGCGTTTGTATACCTAATGATCTCCAGGAGCTCGGGATCCTCGTGGGGGGGGGGGGGGGGATCCACCTCCCTCACCGAGCAAATAATCGAGAATTTCTTCTCCTCCTTCACCTTCGGGTTCATGTTCTTCTTCCCCGATGCCGCCGTTGTGGACGAAAATGATGACATTGCGACCGACGATGGCATCTCTATGAGGGTAAAGTGGCGGTGATACATGCTGAGGAGAGGGTAAAGTGGAGTACTGGAGTAATAACTGCAGCCGACGCCAAAACTGTGGATGGGATTTTTAGGGGGTGTTATTTTTAGTTTGGGTCATATCGGATGTTTAGATACTAATTATAAGGATTAAACATGAAATAATTATAAAACTACTTGCATAAGCCGTGGCTAATTTGCAAGACAAATCTATTAAACCTAATTAATCCATGATTAGCACATATTTATTGTAGCATCACATGGTCAAATCATGGACTAATTGGGTCTAATAGATTCATCTCGCGAATTAGCCTTCATTTTTGCAATTGGTTTTATAATTAACCTATATTTAATACTCCTAAATTAGTATTTAAAGATGTGACTGGGACTTCCCATCTCCCAATGGAGCCTAACCCTTTCTGTTGATTGGTAGCCGAGGGCGGTGGCCGGTGGCCATGCGAGCTCACTCGTGCTATACAGATCGGACGGATCGGGTAGAATGTGAGTGGATGCAAAAAGAATGAGATTTTTTAGTTGTGCCAAAATAATTGTTGCTATTCCACTTGATCTTTGTTTCTCATTCATTACTATGAAATTGGCTCACTTGATGGCTTCCATTCTGCATTAAAAATTACCTCTAAATATCTTCTTCTTCAAACTACCACACCTCACTTTCCCTCAATTATTTAATGAGTGTGCTAAAGCCGCAACCAAGCAGGATGCAAAACCCGACATCCATCCTTATCATATCTTTTGAACCATTCACTCTGCCAACATGCTACTTGTGCCATGAATCTTTCTTTGAAGCGTGTGCTACGGTGGTGCTATGCACAACCATGCACTCGAAGTGCTCAATCAGAAACCTTAGGCTGCATTTGGATGTAGATATTCAGCCTCAGAATTGGGAATTGGCATTGAAATCTCTGAATACCGGCTGTTTGGATGTTCTGGAATTCGGAATTAGAAATCAACTCCAATACCAACCGGTATTCATCACACACTCATCCTCTTGCCTTCAATATTGAGCGAACCCCTTCCATATTCGCCAGAATCGCGCTCCCCCATCCCCCGCGATTCTCTGCCTCTCTCTCGCACCCCCTCCTCCGGTGGTGAGCCGCATCGCGCCCTCCCTGCCTCTCTGTGCTAGCGTGCCACCCTCGTGCCTCCTTCCGCGGCGAGCCTCGCCGCCCCTACTCTGCCTCCCTCCGCCAGCGAGCGGCTCACCGCCCCTGCCTCCCTCCGTGGCAAGACGTGCTACCCCATGCCTTCCTCCACTGACAAGCTATGTCGCCCCTCCCCTTCCTTCCTCCGCCAACGAGCCGTGCCACCGGACCACCGCTCCCCTTCCTTGAGCTGCTGGTTGGCGGTCTCCTCATCTCCATGAGCGACGGTTCTCCATGGGTGACTATTGGTGTTTAGACCCGGCAACCTACCGAGGGGGGTGCCCGAGGTAGTGTTTTGGTTGGTGGGGCTCGTCGAGATTAGGAACTCGAAGGTAAACACAAACACATGATTTAGATAGGTTCAGGCTGTTGTTTAGCGTAATACACTATGTCTTGTGTGTTGGTTGTATTGGATTGCTTTGGAGGGGGTCCCTGCCTGCCATATATGCACGGAGTAGGG
This sequence comes from Setaria italica, assembly GCF_000263155.2. Taxonomy (NCBI): domain Eukaryota; kingdom Viridiplantae; phylum Streptophyta; class Magnoliopsida; order Poales; family Poaceae; genus Setaria; species Setaria italica. Next base: position 27,803,321 of record NC_028452.1, read on the forward strand.
TTACAGGTCAGTGTTTACAAGAAGAGTAGTCGAATATGACTAGAGAAGTCCTACTCTTATTACAACGAGTACTTTCTAATCCTCGACTACTTCATGTATTTCCACGTAGACTACACCATCCTACGCCATGGTCTTCATGTCAGATGCATCTCGGTGTCTAGCCCCATATTTGGGACTATCCAAACTTTCTGGTGGGTCCATAGATGTATGTACGATAAGCTCTTGAGTACTTTTTAGTTGAATGCAGCAGTTCCTAGTACTTTTGTTGATCTTCACCGACTACTTCTAGTTCTCTTCGAGTACTTCATCCGGTTGAATCTTCAAAGGTACCCAAAAACTGCCATGAGGCTAGAATGTGCTCAAGCCCCTTTTATATCAACCTTTTGGCCTTCAACCTTGAATTTTATATGGAAGTGCGATGAAAGTCGCACTCCATACGCCCCCCGAGCCTTAGGTTGAATTGAAAAATTAGGCTGAGGGTCAATCTGTAATTCGCATCAGTTTCCCCTTAAAACCTGGAGAAAAAACTTTTTTGTCGATGGACACATGGCACACAGCCCCCAAACCTTTAGCTGACTAGTTTGGTGGGTATAAGGGTCAAACATAGTCAACGTGACCATCTCTTGGAATAATCTTATCTCTTCCTAAAATAAAGGTACCACCAATCAAATCTTCTGATTTCATGGAAATCCTTTAAATAAAAAAGATCCACTGCCTAGTATTATTGTGCTGCTATTATAAATAATGGAGGAAGTTATCCTTTCTGTTTCACCCTTGCCACTTGCCCCTTCATCTTCCACACTGTAGCCCTAGCCACGCCACCACTGCCCAATCTCCGAGTGCTAGCACCGTCGTCTCCCACCACATCTTAGCCCTCGAGCGTATGTGACTGAAGACACTCGTGACATCGAGGATGGGGAGAAAGTCTGTTGTGTACAAGCTGGCCGAAGGCGAGAAGAAGAAAAAGAAAACTGGCAAGAAGAAGGAACCCCAATTGCCAGCGTTCAAGTACGGCAAAACCAATCAAGCGGCGCCACCCAATGCTGTAGCTGCTTGGAAGCGATCAAGGATGATAGAAGAGGATCTGAAGGGGCCTATAACCGCCAAGCTTTTGCAAGAACATGGCATCATCAATTGGAGATCTGCTTATGGCGACGCCTGTCCATTGGAGACATACCCCAACGAGATGGTAATCTTCCCTCATTTCATCAAACAAGGTCTTGGATTGCCCACCTCTGATTTTTTCTGAGGCCTCCTCAATTATTATAAGTTGGAATTGGTTCATCTGAACCCCAACATGATCTTCCATACTTCCATCTTCGTCCATTTCTGCGAGGCCTTTTTGGGAATCAAACCCTATTTTTAGTTTTTTCGGAAAGTTTTCTATGTCAAGTCGCACCCTTCAAGAGATCATACTTTGCTGGTTGGAGGCGCCAGGATCTAGATGTGGTAGCATATGAGTAGTCAATATCTTGACTACAAATTGATATACTACAATCCGAGTGGAAAGAGAAATGGTGCTACATTGGCAACCATGACCCACAACTATCCAAGTTATCAGGTCATAGGCCTGTTTGGAATAACCGGTGGTTTGATGAGCCAAAGCATGGAGAATGCCTCCAAGTACCCGAGCTAATCGACAGAATTGCCAAGCTGAAGCAGCAAGGGCTCACTGAGGTTGGAGTGGCATTTAGCTTCATGAAACATCGCATCCAGCCTCTGCAATAGTGGTGTCACTATGGTTATGAGTACATCGGCCGTAATGATCCATCCAGGTTCTCCCCAGATGACATTAGCATGGATGAGATCATGGTTAGACTTGAGAGAATGTTCAAGAATGCAGGCAGGATCCTGACAATTATGTGGGAATTCAGTGCCTCATGCCCACCAAAGCCTATAAGTACCCGTGGCCACAACCCTCGAGTACCAATTGGATATTGTTGCCAATCTGAATTGTTCTTATGCGCAGGAAGATGTTATTTTACATTTTTCCGCTCCTCCACCTCCTGGATCTGAGGATGCTTGTGAAGTTGCTCCACGCGTGATTACGCTGGAAGTCATGAGAGGTAATGATGAGGAGGAAGAGGATGTAGTCGAGTCCTCCAGCGGTACTAGCTCTGATGCCGTAGAGCAATATGAAGTCAAGGTCTAGTCGTCTATTAAGGCTGGACCTTCCTCCAAAGTGAGAAAATGCTCTACAACGGAGGAACTTGAAGCCGCGATCCCACCGCCGCTGAAGAAAAAAGGACCATCATTGCGAAGCGGGTCGTGAAAAAATCTATTTCTTTGGACGATGTGCCTCCCAAGGTAGTTACCTATGAGGAAGGACAAGACCCTGACTATCATGTACTTCCGAAGAATGTTTCCAATGTCACCACTGTGTCTAATTAGGATGATACTGGTGCTCTGCAGGTACTCGTGCCGGCGACGGATGCTGAAAAGGCCGTTGTTCTGGCTGCACAAGACAAATCGCCGATCACCGAGGAGGTGATCAATATCAAAGATGATCTGGAGCCCAATGTTGTTGATGATAGCAACACATCTGAACTAGTAGTGGACCCTGCCAACGCAAGAACAACTCGAACGGTAGAGGTGGTGGCTAAGGCTGGTGAAGATCTAGCTGCAACCATTCAAGCCGCGCCAAAGGCACCATCTCCTACTATCAAACTTCTGCGCCTTATAGGAGAACCCACTTTGAAGTTGAGGAGATCTACAAGGTAACCCTTTTTGCTCCTTTGAGTACTAATTGTAACTCGCAATTGTCTTTCTGTTTGATAAAAGTTTGTATTGTTCAGGAAATTCTTCGATGTGGATCTATCAGAGCCTGGCTCTAGACCTTCAGCTGATGGCAATGGCCGCTCAACCCAAGACGTCGCCCCAGCCCAGCCAGTCCTCTAGTTGTAGGAGCAACCTGTGGAGAAACCTTCCACCCCCAAGGCTATGTTTGCCATGGCAGCTCTCATGCGGGAAGTGTTGACATCTACTACAGACGTGGTGATGCTAGCCCCTGAGCAACAAGTACCCGAGAAGGTGGCAGTGGCTGCTGGTGATGCGGCTACTCTTGTAGCCCCTGAGCTGGTGATAGAAACTGTGTGGCTACAGCTTTGGAGACAGTGGCCTTGCAGTTGCCCTCCGAACTAGGTCCATCTAGTAGCCTTGCTATGGTTCCTCAGGGAGGTGTTGATCCTGAAGCTGGAGCGAATACCAATGTGATCGGAAGAATTCGTCTGGAAGAGATGCAACTCATCGATGATCCTCTGATGCATCCAGAGAATGTGGCAGCCATTATGGAGCTGTACCGTCAGCTGGGCATATATGCGGAGGTAGGTATCATCTATCTTGACTTGTTAACTTACTTGTAGGTTGTACCCATGTATTAACACGAGTACTAATTTGTTACTACAGGACCTTACCAAACATTCCCTTTGCAAGTCCGAGATGCTGGAGGGGTACAGGGACACGATGTCCGCACTGAGGCCCTTGAGAAAGAGCTTGCCAAGGAAAAGATACACTCCTCTCATCTATTGATGAAATTCGATGGTACTGCTGCTGAGTACCCTAACTGTATCCAGCAGCTGGAAGAAGATAAAGGTCGTCTCGTTGCCTGAAACAAGGCATTGAGGCAGCACATCAAGAGTAATCTATTTCCTTATTACTTTCTGAGTACTGATTTTGTTTGTGTCACTGATCCTCTTTGTTCTTTGTTATGTAGCTCTCAAGAGATCAGAGAAGGAACTTCAGGCACAAGTCACGGATTGGCAGAAGTCATACCATTACATAACAGACCAGCACGATAAGCTTGTAGTAGAATATGAGAAGCTGGAAAATCACTTGGAGAAAGAGAAGAAAATGCACGAGGATGACAAAGTTGATCTTGTCAATGCCATGAAGACCATCCAGGACCGTGAGGCGGAGGTGTTGACAGCCAAATTTAATTTGGAGAAGGTCTAGGAATCTAGCCGCCAGCCAATTGCAGGCATGATTGAGCCTGACGTTGAAGGTGTGGAGCCTCGACCATTATTAGAAATACTCAAGGATGTGCCAGAGAAACTCTCCGGCTACATTCAAAAGATGGCGAAATCTATCTCCCAACAAGTCCTGAGCTTCGTGAAGTCCTTCTACCCCAGGGTTGATCTGACGCCCATTGCGGAAGGGATAGAGGTAGATTTCTCTGATGAACGCTTCAAGGAGATTATGTAGCAGATGGATCCCATTGCTCAGGAAGTGGCCACACAACTGAATCTTGAGTAGATCTGTGTTAAGCAAACATTAGTATTGTAAAAAAACAATTATCAAGCCTGTTGTGTAATATATCTAAGTCTTTGCATGATTTACTTCCACTTTGTGACTTGTTATTTTTCTGTGCTTCTTACAAATAACCCTGATTTATGCTCGTGCGATTAATGTAAGTGTCTGCGCACAAGGCTCCTTTTGCAAGCTTGATCAGATGCCAATGTAGAGTACATATGTTCGTTGTTTCCTTTTGTGGATCACGAGTACTCTAGCTATCTCTATGGTAGACCTCTTAACGAGTAGTCTCTACAGGATTTCAAGACTAGAGCCTACCTTTACAACTTCTCTGAGTTGTATCGGTGTGCGCTCTGGGAAAACCCGGTACTACCAACTTGTTCATACAAGCCGCGACTAGACAGATTTGTCTGATGAGTAGTTGTTTAGGTAATTAAATAATCCCTGATATATTGCATACTTGCTTTTGCAAGCCGCAATGTAGACAACTTGTGTCTGGCGAGCTGACTAGCTCATGGGATATTGCAAACTTGCTTTTGCAAGCCGTGATTTTAGACAACTTGTGTCTGGTGAGCTGACTAGCTCATGGGATACTGCAAACATGCTTTTGGAAGCCACGATGGAGCAAGAATAAGTAGTTGAATTATGATGAAAATATACTTTGCTTTATTGAGTTGTAAATACATCTAAGGCCAATGGCCGGTTACATGAACCGTAAATCTAAACTAGGGGTAAAAACAACATAAATGCTTGATGTTCCACAAGTTGTTGACATCTTCACCAGAGAGATATTGGAGCCGGTACGATCCAGGTCTAGGAACCTTGGAGACTACGTACGGTCCTTCCCATGGTGAATTTAGCTTGTGCAACTCGTAGTGCCTTGGATGCGCTTTAGCACCATATCGCCTACATTGAACGAACGTTCTTTGATGTTGCGATCGTGATAGTGGCAGATCCCCTCGAGGTATCTTGCTGACTGGATGAGTGCTGCACGGCGAGCTTCTTCGAGGCTGTCTAGGTCTAGACGCCTTGTTTCTTCTGCTGCTCCTTCCTCATACTGCTCAACTGTTGGACATTGGTGGGTAGGACAGCTTCAGATCCATGGATGAGGAAATAGGGAGTCTGCCCTGTAGGCTTGCACGGTTAGATAAGGAGCCCCCAGAGGAGATTGGGTAGTTCCTTGAGCCACTTGCCTCCTTTAGTGCTTGATAAGTCATGCAGCCTTTTCTTTTGAGCGTCCAGAACCATCCCGTTGGCACGCTCAACCTGGCCATTGGCCCATGGATGAGCCACAGAGATGTATCGGATGTCGATCCCAATATTCTCACAATACTCTCAAAACCCGTGATTGTTGAAGTTGGAGTCCAGGTTTGTAATAATGCGATTGGGGAAACCGTAGCAGCGAACAATTTCATCGAGAAAGTCGAGTACTCGGTCTGCCTTGGGGCAGGTGATTGGCTTGACCTCAGTCCACTTCGTGAACTTGTCGATTGCCACTAGGACTCAGTTGAACCCTCCCGACGCCATTGGTAATGGGCCAATCATATCAAGCCTCCAGCATGTGTAGGGCCAAGAGGGTGGTATGGTGATCAACTTGTTGGCAGGAACATGTTGTTGCTTGGCAAAGAATTGGCACCCTTGACATCGGTGGACTAGTTCCTCGGCATTAGGAAGATCTATAGGCCAATAGAACCCTGCTCTAAAAGCTTTGCCCACAATTGTTCGTGAGGATGCGGATTCCTATAGATGCCTATGTGGATCTCCTTTAGTATATCCTTATCGTCGTGCTGCAAGATGCACTTCAAGAACACTGCTGATGTTGCGCCTCTTTTGTATAGCTTGTCTCCGACTAGAATGTAATTCTTAGTATGCCGTGAGACTTGTTCTACCTTCTTTTTCTCAGGAGGTAGCTTGTGCTCCTTGATGTAGCCAATGAAGGGTGCTGTCCAATCTACCTCGATCAGCAGGACCTCCCAATCTAGTGCTAGAGGACCACGATCAGTGATTGGTGCTAGCTCCGTTATGGATGGCTTGTAACTCATGGACAAAGACCCCTGCTGGTACTTGGGCTTGGGTAGATCCGAGTTTTGATAAGACATCCATGACAACATTGTTGCCGCAGAGTACATGGTGGAACTCCAGACTAGAAAATTTGTTCTCCAATTTGTGCACTTCCAGACAGTACGCATCCATGTTCTCCTTATGGCGATCCCACTCGTCATTGACTTGATTAATCGCCACAAATGAGTCACGTAGATGAACAATCGCTTGATTCCAAGCGAGACTGCTAGACGGAGCCCGTGCAGAAGTGCTTCGTACTCAGCTTCATTGTTGGATACTTCCCCAAAGATTTGCAGGACATATTTGAGTTGTTCGCCCTTCGAGGATATCAAGAGTACTCCTCCATTGGCGCCTTCGAGCTTGAGGGACCCATCAAGTGTACATGATCCAATGGTCTGGGCGCTCAACTAGTGTTGGTAATTGATTCTCCCGCCACGTTGCCATGAAATTGACTAGGGCTTGGGACTTGATTGCAATCCTTGATTTGAATTCGAGGGACAATGCTCCGATTTCTATAGCCTACTTTGATATTCTTCCTGTGGCGTCCCGATTGTGGAGGATTTCTCTAAGGGGAAAATCTGTGGTGACAGAGATCATGTGCTTCTAGAAGTAATGTCGTACCTTCCGTGAGGTGAGTAATATTGCATACAATAACTTCTAGACTGACGGATATCTGGTCTTGGAATCTGTTAGTACCTCACTGATAAAGTAGATGGGCCTCTGTACTTTGAATACATGTCCTAGTTTTGGTCTTTCAACCATGATCGCCATGCTGATGAAATGAGTAGTCGCGGCGATGTAGAGCAACAAGTCTTCGTTGGGGGTTGGAGCAGTGAGAACTGATGGCTTTGACAGGAAGTCCTTTAGTTGTTGTAGGGCTTTGTCTGCCTCCTCGGTCCACTAGAATTTGTTTTGCTGCTTAAGTAGTTTGAAGAAGGAGAGACCCCGCTCTCCAAGTGTTGAGATGAATCTGTTGAGCGCCGCCATGCATCCAATCAACTTTTGAACATCCTTATGCCCGACGAAGCATGCATGTTGGTGATGGAAGAGATCTTCTCTGGGTTTGCCTCAATTCCTTGGTGAGCGATGATGAAATCGAGTAGTTTCCTGAATGGCATGCCAAAGATGCACTTGGTCAGGTTCAGCTTCCATCAGAATTCTCGCAGGCTGGCAAAGGTTTCTTCTAAGTCAGCAATCAAGTCGTCAGAATTTTTCTCATTACAACCACATCATCCAAGTACGTCTCGATGTTGTAGTGTAGCTATTTCTTGAAGCACAACTGGATTTCTTGTTGCTATGTGGTGCCTGCATTCTTTAATCCAAAAAACACTACTATATAGAAGAAAGCTCCGTATGGGGTGATGAACGTGGTCTTAATCTGGTCTTCTTCCTTTAGAGCTATCTGGTGATACCCCAAGTAGCAATCAAGGAAACAGAGTAGGGTGTATCCGGCTGTGGAGTCGATCACTTGATCAATCCTAGGGAGTCCGTAGGGATCCTTTGTACAATGCTTGTTGAGGTTTGTGTAGTCGATGCACATCCTTCACTCATTGTTGTTCTTTTTTAGCACCAGAATGGGATTGGTGAGCCACTCTGGATGGAAGACTTCCTTTATGAAGTCTGCTGTGAGTAGTTTGGCCAGCTCTGCTTTGATGGTTTCCCTTTTATCTTGGGTGAATCGGCGTAGGTGTTGTCTTTTCGGTGCAGCTTTGGGGTGCATGTTGAGTGAGTGCTCGATCAGCTCCCTAGGCACCCCCGGCATGTTTGCTGGTTTCCACGCGAAGATGTCTCGGTTGGCTTGAAGGGAGCTAACGAGTGCATCTTCATATTTAGGATCCAACCCTGTGCCAATCAGGGCTGCCTTGGAGCTATCACCAGTCTCAAGGTCAATGGCTTTGATGTCGACTTTGCTCGATGGCTTTACCTTGGTTGCCCCGACTTCTTTTCTTGTATCTCGAGTTCTGATGGGGACAACTTCTTGGATGTGGCGAAGAGTTGCGTCATCAAGTTTGGTACTAGGGTAGTCGCTGCTAGCTCCACAGCTTTCGTGTCACATTCGTACCATCTTTTCAAGTCTCTGCGTAGGGAGAGTACTCCCTTGGATCTTGGCATCTTGAGTACTAAGTACACGTAATGCGAGATGGCCATGAACTTGGCCAGTGCTGGTCTTCCAAGTTTAGCGTGATATGATGTTTCAAAATCCACCACCTCAAACTGGATGTACTCCATCCTGTAGTGTTCTTTGGTCCTGAAGGTAATTGGGAAAACCACCTGTCCAAGGGGTGCAGCCGCGGTGCGTGGAACAATCCCGTAGAACAGAGAGTTCATCAGGGTGAGCATGTCGATGACATCGAGGCCCATCCATCATCCATACATCTATGGTCCCACTAGAAGGTTTGGGCAGTCCTAGATATGGGGCTATACACCATGACATTTCAGACATGGAGACTACGGTGCAAGACGGCGTGGTCTACGTGGAGCACAGGAACTAGTTGAGGATTAGAAAACTACTCGTACCAATTAGTAGGACTCACTAGTCAAATCCGACTAGTATTCTTGTAAACAACCGACCTGTAACCCTACCCCTAAGAATATAAGGTGAGGCAGGGACCCTCTCCAAAGCAAATCAATCCAATACAACACAACCAACACATAGGACGTAGTGTATTACACGATCTAAGTGGCCCGAACCTGTCTAAATCGTATGTTCAAGTTCACCTTCGAGTTCCTGATCTTGGAGAGACCCACACATAAAACACTACCTCAGGCACCCCCTCGGTAGGTTGCTGGGTCTAAACACCAACAGCTAGCGCGCCAAGTAGGGGCTATCGCTGAGAATCCACTAGCAATTTCAATGGCTCAAGTCATCATCAAACCCACCATCGCATTCGAAGTGGGCACGGTATTCATCTTCAACTCCTGGGTTTATGTCACAAATGGCGCTGGAAAATTCCACCGCCATATTGCAACAGCCCTAGAGAAGAAGCAGCACGCCATCAACCTTCAGCGTCAAGCTCTGTAGTATCTCATTGAGAAATTCAACGAAATTTAAATTTCTGACCTAGTAAGAGGCTGGGGGGACAAGTCCGAGTACAACTCGACTTCTCCTACTAGTCGGACTAGTTCCCACGAGTCGAAGTCGATTCCCGTTCATACTCCAAAACTTGGGTGTTGTCTAACAAGCTACCCTATCTAGATCACAATTCAACTCAGATTTGATCGAGGACCTCGACTACTACTCGGATCCGAATGAGAAGACTCCATTATCAGGTCCACAACAGGGCCTGGTGATTACATCAACTCCGCAAGGCAGATTCATCTACTGGCCCAAAATGAAGCCACTTGCTCTTGCCAAGGATGATGAGTCACGCCTTGTCGCCTACCTTGACACCCTCTCCTACTAGGTGGGAACCCCTCTATCGCCCATCTATGAAAAGACAGCTCTACAGAGATCATCACGTCAAGTTTGGGTAGTTTTTCTTCGGAGCAAGAACTCCTCACCATCGTTGTTGCACAAGAAGGTGAAGGTGAAGATCCACTAGAAAGGAATCCACGATGAGAACATCACCCAGATGACATCTAGCAGGATGAGGTCACCGCCAACGTAGAAGGAGAAGAAACTGAAGCTCAAAGGAATCAACAACGGGCAATAAATGCTGCAAGAGCAGAGCGTCACCACTGCCTCGCAGCTGACCTACCCATCATGATCTTGGATCACGCATTTGAAGCAGTTCATATGCATCAACATCACACTCTTCTCGCCACCATCGCATCCATTGATCTGATTACTCGGGCAATACCACCAAACAAGTAGACTAGGCAACTGGCTGAACTAGCCTAGGTTCAAATTTCAACAACCACGAGTTTTGAGAGTACTGCAAAAATAGCGGGATCAACGTCTTTTTTCTAGTGTTCGGAAACGGAAAACCCTGAACCAGGAGGAGTAGAAGCTTCTAGAGGCATGAAGGTAGGAAGGCCAACCATTACATAAAGCGTAAGCAAGCACTTGCCTTGGGAGCAAGCTACCTTTCTTTGATCCACTTTCCCGGGCAGGGAAGAGAACGAAAAAAAGGCAAAAGATAGTGGCTGTGGTGGATTCGAGGATCTTACGTGGTGGAGTGAACTCTTCTATCGTCTTCAAACCCAGGTGGTTGTTCCATGAATACTTCATCAGTTAAAGAACCCTGCAAGAACGCGTTATTTACATCGAGTTGGCGAATAGGCCAACTATTAGTCACAACAAGAGTAAGCAATTTACATAGATGCCATTGACTTATTAATATAAATAGTACATCTCTGTTGCTCATTCGCGAGCCAATGGCTAGGTTGAACACACCAATAGGATGTTACTAGAGGCTCTCAAGAAAAGACTACACGGTATTGGAAACACCAAAGGGGGCAACTAGCTCAAGGAGCTACCCAATGTCCTCTGGGGGTTTCGCACCCAGCTTTGCAAGCCTACAGGGTACTCGTCCTACTTTCTGATCTATGGATCAGAAGCTATCCTCCCTACTGACGTCATGTGGAAATCTCCAGTAATCGAACAGTACGAGGAGGGCGTAGCAGAAGAAACAAGGTGTCTAGACTTGGACAGCCTCGAAGAAGCTCGCTGTGCAGCACTCATCCAATCAGCAAGGTACCTTGAAGGAATCCACTGCTATCATGATCGCAATGTCAAAGAACGTTCGTTCAACATAGGAGATATGGTCCTCAAGCGCATCCAAGACACCAAGGGACTGCACAAGCTGAATTCGCCATGGGAGGGTCCTTTCATCATCTCCAAGGTCACTGGACCTGTGTCATATAGGATACAAACTCTCTGTCGAAGACGTCGACAGCTCGTGGAACATCGAGCACCTTTATCGATTCTACCTTAGTTTACATATTCATGTAAATTGGCCATCGACCTCAATTGTATAATTACAATTTAATAAAGCAGAATTATTTTTCGTCATCAAACGACTACTTCTGCATGATTACAACTTGCAAAAGCAAGGTTCACAAGAGCTATTCAGCTCCCCGGGTACTATCGTGCAACTTGCGGCTTGTAGTCACAAGCTTTCAAAAAGATATTTTTGAGTTATTCAACTCATTTGACAAAATTATCCAACAGTAACTTGCAAAGATAAGCCTGCACACAAAATCATGAGCTAGTCAGCTCCTTGGACAAGTTTGTCCATCGACGGTCTTCAGAAAAGAAATCGTCAGCAACCCGGGGGTTATTTAGACTACCCGAGTTTTTTAGACAAGTGTGTCTAGCCGCAACTTGTAATAACAAGTCTGCAGTTCCAGGTTTTTAGAGCACAAACATCAGAACAACCCACAGAGGTTGCAAAGATAGGCTCGAGATGATGAAATCCTAAAGAGTCTACTCGTTTAAAAGAGTTCGACTACCCAGATACCCTGAGTACTCGCAGCCCGCAGGAAGGAGTTGCATCCTACATGTACTCTACACCACATATTTGAAGAGGCTCGCAAGAGTAGCCTTGTGCACAGACACTCGTGACTACTGTACGAGCAATTATCAGGGTAGTTCGGAGATGCACTAAAGCAAAGACACACAAGTTGACAGCAATGAAATTTGTAACAAGACTTCAATTAATTTACATTTTCATTCATATCATGTTTATATTACACTGATATGATACCTACTTGTTTACATACAACTACTTAAGGTCTATTTGACTAGCTACTTCCATGGCAATAGGAGCCATCTCTTGCAGGTACTGTTGAAACTGCTCATTAGAGTAGTCTTGTGCAATCCCCTTCGCAACTAGAGCCAAGTCAGCTTGCAGGTAGAAGGACTTCACCATTGCCAACAGCTGCTTCATGACCGACTCTGCCATCTTTTGGAGGTAGCCGGTTATCTTCACAGGCACCTCCTTGAGTACTTCTGCCAGAGGGTGGGGCTCCATGCCTTACGCTAGGGGCTCCACCATATTAGCGATGAGCTGAGTGGCTTCTGTCAGTTGCGTTAGAGCAAGCTAGGTCGCCTCAAGCTCAGCCTCGCGTTCCCGGAGAGTCTTCATGGTGTTCACCAAGCCAACCTCTTCGTCGGCACGCATCTTTTGCTCCTTCTCTAGGTGGTGCTCCAGGTTCTCATATAGAGTAGACAACTTGTCGTGTTGTACCGTCACTCTGTAGTACGAGTTCTGCCAGTCGGTGGCTCGACCTTGGAGATCTTCTTTCATCTTCTAAACCTCTGCAAGAACAACACAATAAATGGCTCAATGCCAGCAAGGGAAATTGGTACTCAAAGACCAGTGAGAGATGACAAATTACCTTTCAACGGATGCTTTAATATCTTGTTGCACTTCTAGAGGTGGTCCTTCTCCTCCACGGCTTGCTGGACGAGGTTGCAGTACTCAGCGGCTTGGCCGTCGTACTTCATTAGTAGCTGGGAGGAGTACTCCCGCTTCTTGGCTAGTACTCATTCTAGTGCTTGAGCTTGCATCGTGCTGTCTCCGTAGCCTTGGAGCATCTCCGACTTTCAGCGGGAGTGCTTGATCAAATCCTGCAAAACAGAGCAAGTACTCATATGAGGAATGAGTACTGATTTAAAGTTGTAGACAACACAGAAGGGAACTTACCGCCAAATACTCACCTACACAGCGGTACATTTCCATCATCATGGCCTCCGCTCTATGGTGAGCAGTGGGTCCGTGATGAGCTAGATATCTTCCAAGTTCACCCGTGGAGCTATCCACGGTTCCTCGTGCTCTTCGGTGATTGATGGACTAAGAGGAACCAAGGCGTGGCTCGACGATGGACCCATTTCAGAAGGCGGGATGGACGCCAAGACTTGGAGGGCCCTAGCAGCTTCAATCTCTACTTCTGGCTTGGGAGCTTCAAGGGTAACCATGGCTTCAGAAGTAGTTGCCACCACAGCTTCAGTGCCTACCTCCGGCTCAGGGGCTACAAAAGTAGCCACAACACTGGAAGTAGTCGCTGTGATGGGCTCGGCTACTGGCAGCTTGGGGGCTGGCACTAAAGTGACATTCATAGATGCAATAACATCATGCATAAGCATGGCAACAAGGGATACAACACCTGGAGCTATTTCTGGCACAGGCTGTTCCTCCGGCGGTGGGCTTGTAGGCGTCGGGATGAGGTCTTGGGCCGAGCAACTACAACCATTGGTTGCATGCTTCAGGCTCGGGCCTCCAATTTCCACGCATATTAGAAGGCAATATCAATCAGTACTTCAGTGACACTCTAGTACTTACTTTGTGGACCTCTTTATTTTTAAAGTGGGCTCCCCCGCCAAGGGCATGGGCTTGATTGTGGGCGACAACTTCTTCAGTGTTGCTTGTTGGATTACAGTCAGATCCTCACCAACCTTGGTCGTTGTCTCCACCTCTCAACTTGTTTGCATGCTGATAGGGTTGGCCCTAGCGACGGGAGGCTCTTCATCATCTTCTATCACGATGACCTCCTCGATCGCTGGCAGCTCCTGCTGCATGACTTCTATAGTCATCTTGTCTACCTCTGTCACCTTCTCGGCTACCTGCAATCCACCAATGTCGTATTGAGTAGACATAGTGGTGAGGAATTTACTTACAAGTACTTGATCCTCAGGATCTTGTCCTTCTTCGAATGTGATTATTGGAGGAGGGATGTCCTCGGCAGTGACAAATTTCTTCACCACACGCTTAGCGGTGATGGTGCGCCTTTTCTTCAGGTGCCACCAGACCGGCCTCCAGGTCATCTTCAGCTATACACTTGGATGTCCCAGAGGAGAACCCAGCCTTGTCTGACGGTCAGGTCTTGATCATGAAATCTTCAGCAGCCTCTAAGTCAGAGCTACTGAAGGAAGAGAACCCTTCTGACTCCTCCTCGACTACCCTTTGTACATCAGCAGTCGTATGTACGCGTGGAGCAGTGTCAGAGCCATCCGATTTGGGTGGAGGAGGAGCGGAGTAGAATAAGTGAACTTCTTCCTACATAAGAAGACAAGTCAGAACATGAACAAGTACAAAAATTAGTACTCAAGGGCTGATTCCACGGGTACTTACACTACTTGGCGGGTTGGTGGCGTAGCACTCCCGCATGATTGTCGAGATCGTGCTCGAGTGCTTGAACAGGCGCCTCAATCGCACCATGACATCATCCACGGAGAGGTCATTCGGTGACATCCGGGATGGATCGTTGGGGCCGAAGTAGTCGTACCCCTAGGTGAATCACAGCTGCAGGGGTTGAATCTGCCTCTTCATAAAACTAAAGGCTACCCCAACTCCTGTTAGACCTTGCTGTTTGAGTATGGTGATCTTGTCCAGGAGGTCGGGTAGCTATAGGCTATCTCCTTGAGTAAGCTCGTACAACCACCTATTGTTCCAGATAGGGCAGTGGCGTGTCACCTTGGGTAGTCTAGGTTCATGGTTGCCGATATAGCACCATCTCTCCTTCCAACCAGAGTGGAAATTAATTAATTCATAGTCCAGATACAAGCCCTTGGCTTTCTCCCACATTTGAATCCCTACCCCACCAATTACTTCGGTATGCTCCATCTTGGGCTAGGGCTTGACTCTGAAGATCTTGCGGAAAAGCTGGAAGTGCGGCTTGATTCCAAGGAAGGCTTCACAAAGATGCACAAATATAGCAATGTGCAGAATCGAGTTGGGGTTGAGGTGGACTAATTCCAACTTGTAATACTCCAAGAGCGCAAGGAAGAAATCTGATGTGGGCAAAGCCAAACCACGCTCTATGAAGTGGGTGAAGATTACCATTTCATGGGTGTAGTTCTCCATTGACCAGGGGTTGCTGTAGGTAGCACCCAAGTTGATGAAGTCTTGTTCTTGGAGAAGATTGGCTTCCACCAGCACTTTGTTGTCCGCCTCCTTCAGGACAGAGTTCTTCCAAGCGCACGCAGGAGTTGGTGGAGCTGACTAGTCAGTCTTGCCATACTTGGGTGCTGGGAGTTGGATCTCCTTCTTTTTCTTTTCCTTCCTCTTCTTGCTCTCCGCTGCCTTCTTGGATGTTGCTTTCTTCCCCATTCATGCTGCCACGAGGGTCTTCTTGCGCATGCGCTCGGGGGCTAAGCGGTGGGGGACGGCAGCGCTCGAGATCAAGGATTGGGCAAGCAATGACGCTAGGGCTACAATGTGGAAGATGAAAGACCGGATGGCTTAGGTGAAATGGAAGGGATGATTTTCTCCGTTAATAACTGCAACATAGTTAACACAGTGGCGTGATTAGCGGGAATATTTCATTTTTAAACGCCCGAAGTTATCATTTGAAACTTTCCAATATTTTTGGAAAGAGATGAGGTTACTGTTGGCGAACAGTCACGTAGACCAGTGGTTGACCCTTATACCAAAACTAGTCATGTAACGGCTTGGGGACTGTATGCCATGTGCCCATCGGCTAAAAAGTTTTTTCTTTGAGTTTTAAGGAAAAAGAGATGTAAAATTACAACATTGACCCTCAACCTTATTCTGTGATTCAACCTAAGGCTCGGGGGGCTGCTCCATATGGAGTGCGACTTTCATTGCACTTCCATATAAAATTCAAGATTGAAGATTCAAGACCAAGTTAAATGAGGCTTGAGTACATTCTAGCCGCATGGCAGTACTCGAGTACGTTTGAAGAGTAGCATAAACTAGTCGGAGACGCCTACAAAAGTACTCGGGACTGCTACATTTGTCTAGAAAGTACTCGGGGGCATGTCGTCCATACATCTATGTGTGGCAGAACCACCAAAATTAACTCGGCTAAAGTGTGCTCAACATCGGCTCAAATACGAATAGACACTTTAATCGAATTAAAATGGCAGTTTGTCGGGTTTCACCAGATACAACCATATATTTCCGATCAAAACAAGCATACAAAACTCGCACCAAGATGAGTCCAGAGATTACAACAATCCAGATAACATATTATAGGTCCCACATTAAGTTATTACAACCGAGTGTTCAAATGCATAAAAGAGTAGTTCAGAGTTTCTAAACATTTACAACGAGACCCCTACATTCTTGCGCTAAGGACCCTGGAAATAAAATAGGCGTCGCAATGTAGTCCTTAGGGTTCGGTCGGCGGCGTGGCGGCGAAATCCCGGCGGACTCCGGTGAGGTGGGTGCGAGCTAAGGGCACGGGCACAACGAGGGGCTCACCAGTGCTCGACGGGCTATGAGGGTCAGGGGCGAAGGAGGTCTGAAAGCGGGGCTCCACGAGGCAGTGGTGGTGCGGCTGCGGGAGCTTCGTCTCCGGCGAAGGTGACGGCGGAGGAGGTTGAGGGAAGGGTCGGGGAGGTGCTGCGAGGCGTGGGTGGTTCACTGGAGAGCTTAGGCGGCTTCGGCGGGGCTCAGGAGGGTGAGCTCGACGGTGGGATGTCAAAGGCAACGTGGCGAGCTTTGGGGCAGGTGGAGGTGTGGCACCGATGAGCTGGATGAGCGCCTTTTTATAAGGGCAATGCGGCGTGGGGGAGTAGGATGCCAGGGCAAGCTCGTGGCATGGTTGGGCAAGCCGGTGGTGGCCGGGTAGAGGCGGCAGGTGGAGGCGGTGTGCGAGTGGCCACCAGTGGTGTGCGGAGCTCGCGCATGAGTGGCCCACACCTCGGGGTTGGCCGGGTGAGATAAGGTGTATAGAGGGAAGGATTGTGCGGCGCGCTGAGTGGGCGAAGGCCGTGCTCATCCCGTCTTGTCACTGGCGGTGGTTGGCCAATGGCGCTACACTATCCGGCTGAGTGGGCTCGCGTAGGCAACGCCTTTCAGGCAAATTTTCTTCAAAATTTTAAACCAAACTTTGAAAAGTTCAAATATAGAAGTTGGAGTTTGAACTATAGACTACAACTTTTACAAAAACTGATAGGTGAAAATCATGATAGATTTGGAGATAAACTTGGTTGAAATTTGGTAGAACGCTGGGCAAAGTTGTTTTGAATTTGACTTGAAATTGACCAAAATTTGACTTAGTTTTTGAATGCTTTTCACTCAAAATTAGAGAAAGTGAAAATTATGAAAGTTGTTTAGTTTGAAAAGTTCTACAACTTTTATATTGGCAAAAACTTGTGTTCTTGGATAAAATTCTATTTTTAATTCCTACCTACATAAGTGCCTTTTATGGGTGTTTTCAACACTTAGAAGAATTTGAAAGGTTTTTGAAATTTGACACTTGGCAACTTTGATTTGTTTCTAATTTCCTTTTTAATTTCTCTTGTTTTGTTCTTTTAACACTAGGGATGTCATAGCCTACACCCCTTAAAAAGAATCTCGCCCCGAGATTCGGATGATGAAAACTAGTGTGGCTGTGCGTGTATCTTTCTAGTCGAATAGAAAATCGTGGAAGTTTTTGTTGAGATATTCTTCGGTTTCCCATGTTGCCTTATCTTCAGTATGATGGCTCCATTGAATTTTGAACATACTCACTACTTGCCTCCTAGTTCTCCTTTCCTTGCGATCAAGAATCTTAATAGGAAACTCCAGATAGGAAAGATCCGGTTCTATCCATACTTCCTCTTGTTCGATGATCTCGGTTGGAACTCGAACACATTTCTTGAGACCCTTTTTTTTCCTAGTGAGTATGTTTCATTTGTGATCCAACAAAAGTGGTTTCACATTTTTCTCTGCCATATTTTACTTATTTTGCAAAAATTAAGATTTCACCCTAGGTTTCAAGGTTAAAACTAAAATAGTGTACAAAACATCTAAACTAGGGTCACAACTATTTTTCCTAGCACAAGTTCAGTGTACCAAGGATAACAGAGGTGGTTTTGTTATTTTACCATTTTTGGTTGATTTACCAAGAATTTAAAGGCTTAGATGAGAAATAAATCCTAGAGAAATATTGGTAACAGTGACATGGCCAACATTATTTTTAATCAACTCCTATGAACTCACAAGTGACAGGAAACTTTTACCGAGTCCTATTTAGCACAGCAAGTACTCGATCTATCATGCTAGTATTCGACCATAGGCACCTGAGATTATGCAACTAAGGTTTCAAGCAACTCCTATGAACTTAAATGCACAAACATAAGCAACATAAGTAGTGCATAAATTTAGAAAAACTAGGTTATGCTCCGGGGCTTGCCTTCCTGAACTATGCTAGTTAGCGGGTCGTTGGAAGCTTTGGGAATCTCTTGCTCGGCCTCGACGTGGTGCAGCTCGGCAGATCCTTCCTCCTCAGCAGGTGTTAGATCGTACGTTTCGTCTGCGAGGTTCGCTTCTACACGAGATGCATATGCAAAAGTTCAAGTTTCCATACTTTCACATGCAGCGGACGGGACCGGGTTTGGTTCTGACTTGGTGGTTTTGTCCCGTCTGTCTAGTGATGAAAATGCTAAGGCCGAAATGTGTTTGCGTTCATGGTCAAGTGTTTGAAAGTACCAATCTCATGCATATCATGCGATAGGGAAGCCTAGTACCTGATTGAACCGAGACGTGGGCATACTCCCCGCTCTCTCTTGAACGAAATTCCCCTGATGCATCATGTGGGTACAAGTGCAGTCACGGTACAGCGACGTTCTGGGACCGTGAGGCCTTGTATTCAAGGGAAGTGGGCCTTGGCCACGTGCCTGGGAATTGATGGGGACGGCTGACATCTGTGGACCCATTGTGGTATGCAATGTCGTGGGATTAGGTTCACCTTGCAAGGTAAGAAACTCGATTCGAATTGTCTGCCTCTCACAGTTTGATACCGTTTGATCACTATTCCGCACCGAGTAACAAGTGGAACAGAGAATGATTATTTAATGATGATGATGCTTGGAATGAAATGTTTGCTCAACTTGCTTGCTTAGAACAGGTTGCTTACCTAGAATAAATAATCTACTAGAACCTGCTGCTAAATCTTGAAAGTAAGTATCTACTTAGATGCTTTTGGCAAAAACAAACCCCTCCGCTAAAAAGCCTTACATGTCTAGAAGTTGGTGGAGTGTTGCCACACGACGAGTAAGTCTTGTTGAGTATTAGTATACTCAGCCTTGCTTGTGGCTCTACTTTCAGGTAACTTGGATGTTAGTGCTTTTGCTGAAAGTGTGACTTGGCCGACCCAGCTCTCTCCGGGTTGGACGGTCAAGCGGGACTCATCCTTAGTCGGCGAGGACCGTGGTAATTGACGCCATGGTTGGCTTCGCCATGATGTTTCTGCTTCAACGTTTAGTTGCCATCCTTTTTCCGCTACTTAAACTCTAAAACATTTTACTTTATGCACTTTCAAACTCCTATGATGTAACAAATTAAAGTGAGACCTATGTTTAATTGAACTGGAATGTTGTGATCTCTAGACTCACCGTCGAGTGAGTATGCTTTGTGGTGATCCAAGTTAAGTGGATTACCAGGTATAACCCGACAGACTACCAGGTTAACTTGATTAAAGTGTTGATTCGCATGTGAGGCGAAGTTAAGAGCACTTTAGCGATGTTAATTTGGGTTGTTCTGCCATATAAAAATAGCTCTTTTGCCTAGATTGGGCAGCTTTAAGGTTTTCTTCCACCTCAATTACCAAATCTGGCCCATATACTTTCCGTTCTCCGATTTGGGACCAACTTAATGGAGTACGACACCTGTGACCATACAAGGCCTCAAATGGTGCCATCTTCAAACTAGTTTGATAGCTGTTATTATAAGAAAACTCCGCTAAAGGTAAACATTTGTCCCAGTTCTTATCATAGTGAATAATGCAAGCTCGAAGCATATCTTCAAGGATTTGATTTACCTTTTC
Source organism: Setaria italica (assembly GCF_000263155.2). NCBI lineage: Eukaryota > Viridiplantae > Streptophyta > Magnoliopsida > Poales > Poaceae > Setaria > Setaria italica. Next base: position 27,823,289 of record NC_028452.1, read on the forward strand.
CGTTTGTTCATCCTTCTGAGGGTGATAAGTTGAGCTGCGGATTAACTTAGTGCCAGGAGAAGCTTACAACTGTTCCTAGAAGTGTGCCACAAACTGAGCACCTCGATCAGAGATGATCATTTTGGGTACTCCATGTAGGCAAACAATGCGGTCAAGATATATCTCAGCATATTTCTTGGTTGTGTAGGTTGTTTGAACTGGAATAAAATATGCAGTTTTGGTCAATCTATCAACTATAAACCATATGGAATCATGCTTTTGAGAGGTGCGGGGCAACCCAATAGTGAAATCCATGCTTATATCCTCCCACTTCCATGATGGTATAGGCAATGGTTGAAGAGTACCAGCTACTCTTAAATGGCTTGCTTTTACCCTTTAGCAAGTGTCGCATTCTGACACATATTGAGCAATTTCTCTTTTCATCCTAGTCCACCAAAAAAAATTTCGAAGGTCTTGGTACATTTTGGTGCTGCCCTGGTGAATAGAGAACTTGGAGGGATGTGCCTCATCCAGGATTTGCTTTTGGAGATTGTGATTTGCTAGAACAACTAAGCAGTCCTGGAACCATACAACTCCTTTCCAGTCTTAGCGGAAACTCTAATATCCTTCGTCCCTTTGAGAAAGCTTTTGCTTAATGAGTTTTATCTATTCGTCCCCTAGCTGTGCCATAATGATTTGATCGTGCATGGTAGGTTTAATAGAGATGTGATTCAGTGTGCCTTGAGGAACAATTTCCAAATTAAGCTTCCTCATCTCATGACACAAGGTTTCTGTGAACTTTTATGCGGAAAGGCAATTGCAATGAGCCTTGCAGCTTAATGCGTCTGCAACCACGTTAGCCTTCCCGGGGTGATAGTGCACCTCTAGATCATAATCCTTAATCAAGTCCAACCACCTCCTTTGATGCATATTCAGATCGGCCTGTGTAAAGATGTACTTGAGACTTTTATGATCGTTGTAGATATTGCAATGAGCACCCATCAAATAATGCCTCTAGATCTTCAGAGCATGAATCACTACTGCTAGCTCAAGGTCATGTGTCGGTTAATTCTGCTTGTGAGGCCGAAGTGCACATGAAGCATAAGCAGTGACTTGATGGTCTTGCATAAGAACACATCTGAGACCAGTGCCAGAGGTGTCACAGTAAACATTAAAGGGCTTGGTATTATCTGGTTGGGCTAACACTGGTGCTGAGGTGAGCAGCTTTCGCAAAGTGTGGAAAGCTTCTCAACACTTTTCGCTCCATACAAACTTGATCCCTTTCTTTATTAACTCGGTCATTGGCTTGGCTATCTTTGAGAAGTCTGGAATGAAACGACGATATTAGCCTACTAGACCAAGAAAACTTCTGATTTGATGAACGGAAGTGGGTAGCCTCCAGTCCATCACCTCTTGTACCTTGCTTGGATCGACTACTATGCCTTCGCTGGATATGGTGTGCCCCAAGAATTTCACACTATCCAGCCAAAATTCGCACTTAGAAAACTTGGCATAAAGCTGATGATCTCTAAGGTGTTGAAGAACAACGCGGAGGTGTTGAGCATGCTCTTCTTCATTCTTGGAATATATGAGAATGTGGTCAATGAAGATCACAATGAACTTGTCAAGCTCGAGCATAAACACCGAATTCATGAGATACATGAAGTAGACAGGAGCATTTGTGAGCTCGAAAGACATGACTAAGTACTCATATAATCCATATCAAGTAGAGAAGGTGGTCTTAGGGATGTCACTCGCCTGGATCTTAATTTGATGATAGCCAAAGTGGAGGTCAATCTTGGAGAATACTTTGGCTCCGGCGAGTTGATGAAAAACAACATCAATAAGGGGTAGTGGATACTTATTCTTGATAGTTACCACATTGAGAGGTCGGTAGTCTACGCACATCCTCAGACTATCATCCTTCTTCTTTACAAAGAGAGTTGGGCAGCCCCAAGGTGATGTGCTTTATCTAGTAGCTCTTGAAGCTGGGTTTTCATCTCTGCCAACTCCATAGGAGGCATTCAGTAAGGTCTCTTTGAGATAGGTGCAGTGCTTGGTTGTAAGTCAATAGCAAACTCAATGTCCCTATCTGGTGGCATTCTTGGCAAGTCATTCAGAAAACCACCAGCATACTCACGTACCATGGGAATTTCCTCCAATTGGGACTCTATTACCGGATAAGCGCACGAATTTATGCACTCTCGGGCTGGCAAGTAAAGTGTGGAAGATCCATGTGTGGGTGAATTTATTTGGATGGCATGTGCTGCAATGTCTATCATGACCTTATGCTGAGTCATCCAGTTGGTCCTAAAAATTCTATCTATGCCTTCCAAACCCAAGATAATAAGGTTGGTTTTGAAAATTTAACTACCCAACTTGAGTGGCACACGACATATTATTCGGTCAGAAGCAATTTTACCACCGGGTGTTGAGATCATGTAAGACCCTTTGGTGTGACAGAAACCCAATCCATATTTACCACTGAATTTTGTCCCAATAAAGCTATGCGATGCACCAGAATCAAATAATATAACCGCAGGCTGATTCTGGATAGAGAAAATACCCATCATTACTGGTGCACCCTTAGGAAGATCGGCGAGAGTGGTGAAGTTAAGCCTCCCTTGCTTGACTTGGACCTTCTGCCTCTTGCCCTTGTTCTGGTTTGAGCCCTGTCCCTGGTTCTGGAGCCTATTTTGCGAACATTCTTTTGCAAAATGATTTGGGCTCCCACAGATGAAACATTGGTTCCCATTGCTAGTGCGAGATGGTTGCGGGGCATTTGGCCTTGGGCCTTGCTACTGAAAGTTAGGGAAACGTGGAGCTCCCTGCTGCTGAGGCAGCCTGATGACCCAATGTCCAGGCTAAGGAGTTCTCTGAGGAACTCGGGGTGGAGCATTCGAAACTAGCTGAAATTTCTGGCTCGGGGCACTAGCTGATGGCATTGGAGCCTTCCTCTTCTTGTTTGCATGATGAGCCAAGATACAATCCTCCTGCATGATCGCCAAGTTTACTAGCTCATTATAACTACTCACCTTGATGGGATTTAGCCATTCCTTGAGCTTGGTATTGAGACCTCTATGGAAGCGGTCCCTTTTTTTCTCATCTGTGCCAGCATGATAACCCAAGTACTGACATAAATCATTGAAGGTCTGAGCGTACTGGAGCACATTGCGCGTGCCCTGAGTGAGTGCCAAGAACTCGTTCAACTCCTCTCCAATAAACCTTCGAGAATGTGATGGCCCCTGAAGGTAACCTTGAACTCGTCCCATGAAACCACATGGTCGGCTAGGAGCATGTCATGGTAATGGTCCCACCATAACCATGCGGAACCACGAAGCTGTTGTGCTGTGAATTTTGCCTTGTTCTCATCAGGACATGGTACCGTGAGTAGTGAGAATTTGGATTCGATAGTGCGAATCCAGGCGTCGGGATCCAAAGGCTCCTCTGTCTTGTGGAACAAAGGGGGCTGGGTGCCCAAGAAATCCTCATAACTCGCGATCCGAGGCTGATGGACGTTCTATCCACCCTGATGCTGCTGCTGTCCTTGGACAAAATGTAGCAGCAATTCCGTTTGTGCAACCAGTATTGCCTCCATAGAAGGCGGGGGTAGTGGTGGTGTTTGTTGCCTGGTACCGCTAGGAAGAAATCCACTGGGGTTCTAGTGCATTCCCTGCACCATCTGCAAGGTGAACCTTTCCATTAGTCACAAAATTTTTAAGCTTGCTCACAAGAAAATGGACAGGTAAAATATGTGTGGAAGGTTAAGTTCAAAATGCAGTGAAACAATGTGGGCAGAAAATTGTTACTTAGGATAAAATTCATATATCCTGACTCAAGCGTCCATAAATTCTCAACTTTGGTCAGTGAGTAGTAAATTTAGTGTACTACAACTTTGGTATTCAACTTAGAGACCAATTCAAGCATTATCTAGGCTGAAAAATTCCTAGCTGTTTGTCAGCAGGCTAAGCTGTGATGTTTTGTTCATATCTCTAGTTAGAAAAGTCCAATGAATCTGAAATTTTGTGAGCCATTATATTACAAAATTCCTGACAACTTTGGTATTCATCAAACATCTCATAGATGAAAGGAAACTAGGGTAAAAATTCGAACACATTTCAGCTGCAGAAAGTTGGTCATTAACATGCTGGTTACATCATCGTCAAGTGTTTGGGGACAAACCCCCATAACCAAGGGTCACATCTGTAGCATCTGCTACACAAAAGAATAATCAACTCTAAGTTAACCTATTACATCCATGTCCATGTAGGGATACGACGTAGGCTACGCTAGTGCAAAAAAAAAAAAATTCTACCGTGTAAACTAGGAAAACTGTCGTATATCGATCACGGGATTACTACTAGACACGCAGATATGAAAGTTGATGAAGCGCGTTGGGGTAGTGTAGTCGATCACACGTCGCCACAGTGTAGTCGAACACATCCACGTCTAGCAGCTCGTCCACGTGCAGCGGCATCCTCATGCGGCGGCTCGTCAAGCTCCTCGTCGGCTCCTTGTCGGCTTGTCAGGCTCTCGTGCGGTAGCTCGTCCAAGTGCTGCAGATGCAACACCTCCAAGGTATCCACACGTGCGGGAAGGAAGCGTCGCAAACCAAACTGCTAGGTCCGCGAGTGCAACATGGCAAGGGCGTGGGAGGCATAGCTACTGCTCGTGCGAAAAGGGATGAAACCCTAAGCCGCCCCCACCGCTCAATATATATAAGGGTCCCTAATAGACCTCTGGGTCTGAGGTCCATTAGTACTCCTAAACCTGGTCCAACTCGGATCAAATCCTCATTAGGTTAACTCTTTCCCGTACATCACGTACATGTTGTTCCCTTTGCCTCACGATATTTGGTCTAGCTGCAAGCCGGCCAGTCTTTCTTGATGCTGTGATTCGGAATCCCTTTCTAGGTTAACTTTAACCTCACGTAGCATGGCCATGCATTTCTGGATCCGATCACTCAAGGGGCCTAGAGATATTTCTCTCAAATAGAGAGGGGTAAATTTCATCTTAACTGACCATGCCTCACAGCATGCTTCTTGACAAACCCGAAAGCTACCTTTATAACTACCCAGTTACGGTGTAGCGTTTGATAGCCCCTAAGTAGGTCAATCCACATCTAGAATACAGTGCATCTAGAATACCCATATCTCTCTTCTTCTTATAGATCCACTTGCACTCTATGGCTTTAACACCATCAGGCGGGTCAACCAAGTTCCAAACTTGATTGTCTCCCATGGACTCTATTTCGGATTGCATGGCACTCTACCATTTTTCGGAGTCTGGGTCCATCATTGCTTCTGCATATGTCGCAGGCTCATCATTGTCCAACAATAATATTTCTCGCATTTCGCGGAGCCTTGCTGACCTTCGTGGTTGTGGCGGTGCTTCTCTTGCCATGGGTATCTCAACTTGTTCTGCTACGTTAGCATCACTCATTGATTCTTGCCCGATTGGCTCATCTTGAACTTCTTCAAGATGCACTGTCTTTCCACTCTTTTCTCCTTTGAGAAACTCTTTCTCTAGGAAAACCCCGTTCCGAGCGACAAACACTTTGCCTTCTGATCGGTTGTAGAAATAATATCCCAAAGTTTCCTTTGGGTATCCCACGAAAATGCACTTATCCGACTTGGGTGTGATCTTGTCCGACTGAAGTCGCTTGACAAACACTTCACATCCCCAAATCTTTAGAAAAGACAAACTAGGAACCTTTCCAGTCCATATCTCATATGGTGTCTTAACTACGGATTTAGATGGTACCCTATTTAGTGTGAAAGCTGCTGTTTCTAGAGCGTATCCCCAAAATGACAACGGTAGGTCTGACTGGCTCATCATTGATCGAACCATGTCTAACAAAGTTCGATTACATCGCTCGGACACACCGTTTCTCTGAGGTGTTCCAGGCGGCGTAAGTTGTGGAACAATTCCGCAACTCTTTAGATGATTGCTAAACTCGTGGCTCAAATACTCGCCTCCACGATCAGATCGTAAGGCCTTAATTTTCTTGCCACGCTGATTTTCAACTTCATTCTGAAATTCCTTGAACTTTTCAAAGGTTTCAGACTTGTGCCTCATTAAGTAGACATAGCCATATCTACTAAAATCATCAGTAAAAGTTATGAAGTATTGGAATCCTCCTCTAGCCGTCGTGCTCATTGGTCCGCATACATCACTATGTACGAGTTCCAACAAGTCTACTGCTCTCTCAGGAAATCCTGTGAAAGGCGTCTTGGTCATCTTGCCTAGCAAGCAAGCCTCACATGTCTCGTATGATTCAAAATCAAACGAAGTTAGAAGTCCATCAGAATGGAGCTTCTTCATGCGCTTTTCACTTATATGACCCAAACGACAATGCCACAAGTAGGTAGGACTCAAATCATTAGGCCGAGGCCTTTTAGCACTTACATTACAGACAGGTGAACCATCAAGATTTAAAACAAATAATCCATTCACAATGGGTGCAAAAGCCATAAACATATTATTCTTAGAGATCACACAACCATTGTTTTCACTCGCAAATGAATAACCTTCCCTCATCAAACATGAAGGAGACAAAATGTTTCGACTTAAACTAGGAACAAAATAACAATTATTCAACTCCATAATAAATCCTGACGGGAGGTGGAGTTGCATCGTCCCGACGGTCAACGCAGCAACTCTTGCATTATTGCCCACGTGGAAATCAACTTCTCCTCTTTCAACGCTTCTACTTCTTATCATTCCCTGCATCGAATTGCAAATATGAGCAACCGATCCGGTATCAAATACCCAAGAATTAATAACTGTATCAGCGAGAAATATGTTGTCTATAACATTAACAACAAGCGTACCTGAGGTAGAAGTACTCTTACTTCCGCCGTTCTTCAACGAAGCTAGGTACTGCTTGCAGTTTCTCTTCCAGTGACCAAGTTCATGACAGTAAAAGTACTCTTTATCTGGAGCAGGTCCAGCTTTAGCCTTGGGCGCTGGGTTTGGCTTGGACACTCCAGCCTTACCCTTCTTCTTCCAAGAATTGCCCTTCTTCTTGAAGGTAGGCTTGTTCTGTACAGCCATCACATGGCTGGTACTAGCGCTTTTCTTAATGTCTACCTCTGCTGTCTTGAGCATACCACACAGCTCATTCAGACCCTTCTCCGTCCCATGCATATGGTAGTTCGAGATGAAGTTCCCATAGCTAGGCGGAAGAGATGAGAGAATGAAGTCAGTGGCCAACTCTTTGCCCATTGGGAAGCCCAGCTTCTCCAATCGCTGAGTGTAACCAACCATCTTGATTACATGTGGTCCTACTACTGCGCCTTCTGCTAACTTGCACTCCAGAAAGGCTTTGGACACATTGAACCTTTCGGTCCTAGCCTGTGTCTGGAACATGTCCTTGAGCGCCACGATCATATCGTAAGCCTCATGATTTGTTTCGAACTGCATCTGCAGCTCGGGTTCCATGCAAGCAAGCATAAGGCAGCTTACCTCAAGATTAGCATCAAATGCCTTCTTGTAAGCAGCCTTAACGGCAGCAGATGCATCATCAGCAGGTACTGGTGGTAGTGGGGTGTCTAGAACATCTTCCTTTTTCTCAGCCCTGAGAACAATTCTCAGGTTACGGATCCAATCCGAGTAGTTTGTTCCATTCAACTTGTCCTTCTCAAGGACCGAACGCAAAGCAAACGATGCGGTGGTGTTGCTAGGTGCCATTTAATCTACAACAAAAGTAATGCAAAATACACTAAGACAAACGTATCCATGATAGAGCAAATTACTTTAAACTATTTTAACAGAATCTACTCCCACTAAAATCAATATCCCTCTATTGAAACTTAGTGATTCAGGATCCACAACTAACAAGTCCACTAGTGAGCTTTAGCATCACCGCTAGCAAACGAGGTAGATCGGTAAGCAACTTTTGCTAATCATATCAACATATGACTCCTGTTGTTGGGTGACATCTCTATGTCTCGGCGCCCAACCTTTATGCCCTAAGGTCCTTAACCGTTAAGATCACCTTGTTAAGCAAACCAACCCTTATACGTGTAAGTGTCCGACACAAACCCATCTAGTCAAGGAAAACTAGTGGCACCCTAATTTCATAGACCCACCACTAATTGTACAAGACATGGGACGGTGCAAGTTTTAGTTGGGAGGGCATACTAACTTAAAATTTGCGAGGGATCGTTCTACTTCTAACATCACAGCATGCAGAAAGTAAAACATAAACAGAATAGCATTCATACAGTTGTGACACAGTATGGCCCGTTTTTCTTATGGTGATCTCCATCTCCATAGAACCTGTTCACCATGGTGATCTCCATCTCCATGTTCCATGTGCGCCATCCTCCTGGTGATGAGTCCTCCAAGAACTAGAGCATGCTATTACGCCTAATAGCTAGTAAAGAATCTAGTAATGAAGATTACATAGTTGCTTGGATCATCACAGATTGGTACGCAGACCATTAATTACAATAAAGTGACAACACATATGGCTCCTGCCGTGTTGCCGTACGCGCGACACGCAGGTCACGAATGAGTTACACACATGCATCACATACACAAGGGGGCCATACTGATCACAAGATACATACATACATCCTGCAAAACAGAGTTAGGCGTCCTAACGTTCCGAACTTGGGAGGCCCGAAACTCCATCTTCCAAGCCGAATTTGGGAAATCTAATTTCGCCGAAAACTTTTTCTGTAGATCAATTTTCGTATAGAAATCGCCTCGATCCGAGATCGTACCGAAAAGTTACGGCTGATTTACCGAAGCATACGCATACGGCAAAATCCCGACCCCGGCAGTAGATCCTATCTACTATTGCACATCTAATGCGCCTGGCGTATGACCCTGGATCTCGATTTGACCAATCATATTGATCTTCCCTCACTGCAACTGGATTTACGTGTATCACTTAACTCCGATGGCGGAAACCGACCGGTAGGAGTATGTCGTTACACTACCATTGCAGCAAGGGCACGAAATCAGGACATAGATCAAACAGAGAACTCGCATATCTCCATATGCACACATCCCGAATCCAAAACTAAGCAGCTACGGCTCTGATACCACTGTTGGGATACGAGGTAGGCTACGCTAGCGCAAATCAAAATTTCTACCGCGTATAACCAGGAAGAACTGCCGTATAAGGATCACGGGATTACCACTCGACGCACTACTGGTGCGGAAGATGTAGATATGCGTCGATGCAGTGAAGATGATCACACAGTCGTACGTAGTCGATCAACGTAGTCGTACGTAGTCGATCACGTCCAGCAGCTCCTCAGCAGCTCGTCCACGTGCACAGCAAGATCGCCTCCGGTACCGCGGCTCGTCGTCGGCTCGTCGTGGCTCATCGACGGCTCGTCGATGGCTTGTCCAAGTGCTGCAGGCGCAACACCTCCAAGGTATCCACACGTGCAGGGAGGAAGCATCGCAAGCCGGATTGCTAGATCCGCGAGTTGCAACAGGCGAGAGCGTGGGAGGCGCGGCAGGTGTGTTTCGCCAAAAAGGTGTAAACCCTAGGGCGCCCCCACCCCTCTATTTATAGGGGTTCCTGACGGGCCTCTGGATCCGAGGCCCATTAGTACTCCTAAACCTAATCCAACTCGGATCAGATCCGAATTGGGCTTCCAGCCCCTTAAGTGTGTGACCCTATGGGTTTGGATACGTATAGACATGGCCCGAGTACTCCTACTCGGCCCAATAGTCGGTAGCGGCCTCTAGCAAGACGTGCCAACTCCTATACGCACACGAAGATCATATCAGACGAACCATCACAACATAATATACGTGCTATTCCCTTTGCCTCACGATATTTGGTCTAGCTTCAAGCCGACCGCTCTTTCTCGATCCTGTGATTCGGAATCCCTTTGTAGGTTAACTCTTAACCGTACGTAGCATGGCCATGCATTTTCGGATCCGATCACTCGAGGGGCCCAGAGATATCACTCTCAATCAGAGAGGGGCAAATCCCATCTTGATTGACCATGTCTCATAGCATGCTTCTTGACAAACCCGAAAGCTACCTTTATAACTACCCTGTTACGGCGTAGCGTTTGATAGCCCCTAAGTAGGTCAATCCACATCTAGAATACATGCGACAATCTCAGATCTAAGGACAAAGCGTATATGTTGTTTAAAGAGAGAACTACTTCTCGTGTTGGGTCAGTCCTAACACATGTCTCCACATGTGTCCACATTATTAGTTCAACATCTCCATGTCCATGACTTGTGAAACATAGTCATCAACTAATACATGTGCTAGTCTAATATTCATGTGTGTCCTCACATGAACTCCGACTAGGGACAACTTTAGAATAACCATACAAGTAAAGAGTTTCACATACAATTCACATAATTGCAAATCAATTCAAGTAGCCTTTAATGGATATTCAATGAACACAATACACAAATCATGGATACAAATGGAATATCATCATCTCCATGATTGCCTCTAGGGCATACCTCCAACAAGAGGTTGATCATCTGGCGATTAATCTCATTGAACGAGATCTGATTGGCTTGTGCCAGATCGGTTAACTTAGCCATAGCCTTGCCTCGGAGAGCCTGCAGCCGGTACAGTGCATTCATGCACCGAGCTGTAGTGAAGATAGTCTCCTGGGGGCAGATGAATCCCAAAAGCCCCATGTTGTCCATCTGGTCAATCCACATAGGGTCGTTGGTCTAAGGCGATGAGAACAGCCCTATGGGAGCCATTATCACCTCCTCTGGGTGCTAACTACAAAAATTAGTGAGCCTCAGGAGAGCAGCTTCCTCCCAAGTGTCATCAAGGCAGTAGCCAAGTGCCTCAACCTCCAAGGGTGGCCACTCCGAGTGCGCCTGGTTAGGAAGAAGGGTAAGGTGCACATGGCAACAGGGCACGTCGTGCTCCACGTACTCCTGGCCCATGTAGCGGGGAGGTGTGGTGTACCCTGCCGAGCTCAAGACTCCCCACAGTATGGAAGGAAAACCCTCCCAGTGTAGGCAGTCCAAGTGAACTCATCCATCCTTATCCACCACAACGTACACTGGGTCAACCATCTGGAAGAACAAAAACTGAGGGAGTGTGTGAGAACTAGAAAGTCACTTATCCAAGAGTGAAAACAGATTTCTGGACAGATAGAGAAATGGTCATAACTCAAAAAGTACACATTATAATTTTTCCAACCTTTACCAGAATGTTCCTCAGATATTTAGCTACAAGTTTGGTATTCAAAACGTTTGCTAAAACAGCCTATGAGAAGGTTATAGACTTAGATCTTTCCACTGTAGTCTAGTCTGAATTTTCTGCAACCATGCATTACAATTCTGACCATAACTCTCAAACCACTTAGCCAAAATTTGTGAGATTTTACCAGAAGGTTCTATGCTATGTTTTATACCACTTTCCTTTTAGGACACTAGACAGAAACTGATCCTAAAGTGGTCAAAAAATTCAATCTCTGTCGACTGTGCATTCAGAATTTTTCAGCAAATAGTGGGTTACTAATTTGATCATAACTTGAGTTGTGGCCAATTTTTATGTGATTTTTATAGCATACCACATGCTAAATTCAGAATAACTTTCCTATAGGATGTTTCTGGAACAAAGATCATTTAAAAGCTCAAAAAATTCCGACAGTAGGTAGCTGCAGTTCATGCCAACTAGAAAATCCTTAGGTGATCGGCAAGAGTTTTTGTGAGAGTTGCATTAGGGTGACATGTTATCTATGCAAAAATTATTCCAATTTCCAATTTGTAAGTTCTTAACATGATGCATGCGTGACCTATGCGTCCTCACAAATTCAAAGAATTGCCAATTACTTGGACTTACGGGGTTAGTGCCGGTGGCATGGCACAATTTACAACTCTCCTTATAATAGCTAGTCGAGGTTCTAACCGTTCGTTAACTTAATGTAAGCACGGTTAGTGTACCTATAGAAGATCATTTGTACAAATTGAACCTTTCATACTAGCACTCATAAAAGCATCCCCAATCATTATCATTCACTTATAGAAACAGCATCCGTATGATTTTTGCTGTACGGACAATGTTCATACGTCGAGAAATCGTATTCACTTTTTATGTGCCACCATCATATTTTCATATGATGCCGTGGGTACGTTACAGGAATCGCCGTACCCCTGCGCCAACCATATTTTTATGTACCGCCACCATATTTGCATATGGTGCCGTGGGTACGTTACAGCAATCGCCGTACCCCTGCGCCAACCGTTGTGCAAGAAAGTAAGTTTTGACAAAAAGTAAATGTGCTGGAAGTTAGTATAATATAACCAATAAGTTAGTTAGCCACCTGATCAACCTATAATCCCCTAGGGCTTCACGGACTAACTTTCATCCTTAGCGTACCAAAGCATTTTTCAAACATGATTTTTCTGGGTAAGTTTTATCAAAATGAGTGTTTAGGGCTTGTTGCTTTCTCTGGTGTATGCTTTTGGCTTGGATACCAGCTGTGGTAGAACCACCAAAATTAACTCAGCTAAAGTGTGCTCAACATTATCTCAAATGCGAATAGACACATTAATCGAATTAAAATGGCAGTCTGTCGGATTTCATCCAATACAACCACGTATTTCCGATCGAAACAAGCATACAAAACTCACACGAAGATGAGTACAAAGATTACAACAATTCAGATAACATATTGCAAGACCCACATTAAGTTATTACAACCGAGTGTTCAAATGCATAAAAGAGTAGTTCAGAGTTCATGGCAGCAGAAAAACAAAATGATGGTTCTAACGACGATACATAATACCATGGTTCAAGCCTGCCATGATATCACTCACCACGATCCTCGCCGACCGAGGATGGGTCCCACTCAACCGTACAACCTGGAGGGAGTTGAGACGGCCAAGTCACACTGGCAAGCATATCCTCAAAATCAACATTACCCTGAAAACATAGCCACAAGCAAGGCTGAGTATACTAATACTCCACAAGACTTACCCGTCAGGTGGTATCTAATCCACCGACTCCTAGACATGCAAGGCTTTTTGGCTGAGGGGTTTATTTTTGCCAAAACCTTCTAAAGTGGGCCCTTACTTTCAAGTTTTAGCATCAAGTTCTAGCTATTCTAAGCAAGCATGGTAGAACAAGTAATTTAATCAAGCATCCATATTAATCATCATCCTTTGTCCCTCTTCTTACGAAGTGCAGAAAGACGGTCAAGCAGTCCCAAACTGTGAGAAGCAGACGATTCGAATCGAATTTCTTAACCTTGCAAGGTGGACCTAAACACACGACATATGCGTACCATGCCAGGTTCACATACATCAACCGTTTCCATCGATCCCCGGCACGTGTCCAGATCCCACTTCCCTTGGATGCAAGGCCCCACCGGTTTCGGAACGACGCCGTACCGAGGCTGCACTTGTACCCACATGATGCATCAGGGGAACCTAGTTCCAGAGAGAGCGGGGAGTATGTCCATGCCCTGGTTCAATCAGGTACTAGACTTCTCGATCCCATACTCGGTATGTATTTAGTACTTTCAAACACTTGACCACAACTCTAACACATTTCGACCTTAGCAGTTTTCCTCTAAACAGACGAGGCATTCACCAATTCCAAAACATATTATCAAGTCCCGCCCATCAACCTTATTATTCCAACATAAGTAAACAGGCAACTCCTATAGCTCGTGAGTGATAGGAAATCACTTGACTTTTACCGTGTCCCTATTTAGCATAGCAACTACTCGACTTATCATGTTAGTATTCAACACATGGGTACTAGGAGCATGCAACTAAGGTTTCAAGCAACTCCTATGAACTTAATGCACAAACATAAGTAACAAAAGTATTGCATAATTTTAGAAACCAAGGTTATGCTTCGGGGCTTGCCTTCTTGTACTATGCTAGCCTGTGGCTCTTCCGAAGCTTGGCTCGGGTCTTGTGCAGCCTCGATCAGGTTCACCGTAGTAGTGGAGTGTTCCTCTTCAGCTTCCGGATCCAGCTTGTACATACCATCAGCGAGATTAGCTTCTACACGAGATGCATATGCATAAGATTTCAATTACACTCTTTCATGGTGTAGGTTGCATTTAGTGAATCACTGCAGAAGCATAGGTTGCATTTTTTACCACATTCACCTAGACAAGGTTTTAACCCTTTCTTTCTTTTTGGCCACATTCACCATAGACAAGACTTTAACAAATCTTTTCTTCACAAAACAAGGTGGGTTGTGAAGAAAACCTGGTTTTTACTTTGATGGTGATTATGTACACATATAAGATTTTAATAACTTAGAATTCATAAAGAAAAAGGTGGTGTCATGTTGGTACTATGTAGCAACCATTTTTCAGAGTGATAATGTAATGAAAAGCATAATTAATCATTTGCTAGGCTACCATTCCTAGTAGCAATTGTTCTTAATAATTAAACTAGCTCTTAAACATGAAAAAATGTTTAAGATATGAACATGCAATTTTTACAGAAGCTTTTCCTCTACACAAGTTTAGATGCATTTGACATCTACAGAAGTTTCCTCTACACAATTTTACTGTGGTATATGGCTTGTGTTTGCGGTTTTGATTTCTCGAGTAGTTATTTCGGTCATCATTGTTGGGGCGATCGTTGTGGTTCTTGTCGTTGCGTTGGCGATTACTATTCTCATTGTTGCTTTGACCTTTGTTACGATTGGACTTGAACCTTTCGGTCTCCCGGTCTTCTTCATCCGCCCAAGTTTGAGCCACAATCTTTAAAGATTTGACATCACTGGGGTGTCTTCGGCCGAAGTCTTGGAACATCCGGCGGCCGCAGAGACTATCTTGGAAGCAGTCAATGATGTCGTGCTTCGTAACATTCACTATTGTGGCCTTGTTGCTTGACCTGGGACAAGTCGATCCCGTTACTAGGATGCTACATTGCCCTAGCGTAGTTTCTAGTCAAAGCCACCTTCAAATCGTGCCATGAGTCTATGGAGTTCTTCTCCAGTGATTTGAGCCATGTGAGAGGTACCACCTCCATGCAAATGGGAAAATAGACTACTTTGGTATCATTGTTTCCGCCAGCTGATTAGACTAACAACGATAACACCGGAGGCATTGCACAGGGTCTTGCTTGCCGTCATACTTGCTGATGCCTAGGGACTTGAACTTCTTGAGTAGGATCCTCCTCCTCACACATCTAGAGAAGGCGGGGAACCCATCGATGTCATCCCTTGGTTGTTCAGCTTCCTACTTGCACTCATGATGCCAGCCCTCGATGATGGTGCGAGCGTCATGGCTGGCTTTTATTTTGCTGCAGAGGTCCTCCACTGGGCGTTCTGATGCACCCCCACGGTGGCCGCGGCCTCCCGAGGGTCTTGCCCAGCTCCCTTCAGCTCCTGCTTGACTAGGTCTTGGGCCTCCAGCTTGACTTGGTCTGGCGCCACCGGCTTGACTTGGTCTAGCGCCACCAGCAGGACTTGGTCTGGTGCCTCCGGCTCCCCCTGGGGGAGGGCCCCTATGGCTACTACCATGCTGGCTCCTGTGGGATCCGGAGGGTTGGACTGACTATATGGGGTTTAAGTGATCGAGTTATTCTTACGCAAGTTCCGCCAGGTCCGCCAGCTGCTCAGTGTACTTGTTCTAGGGTATCGCTTAGGTGATGAGATCTATGGATGCGATGGTGGCCAGAGGAGTACGGTGGTGGCAAGTATGAACTACCTCGAAAGCCTTGTCTAGATTCTAGATTGGTAGATCTACTGCGAGACGACGCCACGCTCCGCTCTCGTAGTATTCCTCGCCCTCTATCGAGTTCTTTGAGCTTCAGTTTCTTCCCCGATGACGTCAGCAGTGTGCTCATCTTGCGAGATATCATCTGGGTGGCGTTCACATCGTGGGTGTCTATCTGTAGCCTCCTCTTGTTCTTCTTCTTGTCCAGTAAAGACAGCGAAGACTTCTCTCTCTGGGGAGAAGTTTCCCAAACTAGAGGTGATGACTTACATGGAGTCACCCTCTTCTGCGATGGGTGACAGAGGAGCTGCCTCTTATCCCTCAATCTTATCTGTATTAGATTGCAATCTGGAGAAGGCTGCCTAATAGACAGTGACCGCGTAGCGGAGTCCAAACAGGAATCGACTCTTGGAGTAGTTGGACTACTCCAAAAGTCAACTCCCGTTTGGACTCCGCAATGCGGCTACTGTTTATGAGGCAGCCTTATCCTGATCACAATCCGATATGGATGAGATCGAGGACCTTGATTGCTACTCGGATCTAGATGAGGAGACTACTTTATCAGGTCTGCAGTAGGGCCTGGTAATCACATCAACCCCGTGAGGCAGATTCATTTACTGGCCCAACATGAAGCCATCCGCTCTAGCCAAGGACAACAACTGGCGCCTCATCGCCTGCCTCGACACTCTCCCGTACTAGGAGGTAGCTCCTTTGTCGCCCATCGTAGAAGAAGGCGGCTCCATGGAGGTCACCACTTCAAGCTCAGGAAACTACTCGCCAGAGCGAGAACTCTTTGCTATCGTTGCTCTTGCAAGAAACGAAGATGAAGAAGAGCAACAGGACAAACACCCACAACTCGAACGCCATCCAGATGATGTCTCGCAAGATGAGCATACTACTGATGTCATTAGAGAAGAAATCGAAGCTCGAAGAACTCAAGGATGGGTGAGAAACACTGCAAAAGTGAAGCATCAACGCCATCTCGCAGCAGATCTACCAATCCAGAATCTGGACAGAGCTTTCAAAGTGGTTCAGACTCGCCACCACCGTACTCCTTTGGCCACCATCATAACCATAGATATCATCATCTGCACGATGCCAAAAATAAGTACACTAAGCAACTGGCTGACCTGGCGAAACTTGCATACGAACAACTAGATCACATGAACCCCATACAATCAGTCCAACCCTCCAGATCCCACAGGAGCCAGCATGGCAGTAGCCATAGGGGCTGCCCCGCTGGGAGGGGCCACATGTGTCAGACCAAGCCAAGACGGTGGCGCCAGACCAAGTCAAGCCAGAGGCAGAAGACCCAGCCAAGCAGGAGCTGAAGGGAGCCAGGCTAGACCCTCGGGAGGCTACAACCACCGTGGGGGCGCACCGGAATGCCCAGTAGAAGACCTTCACAGAAAAATAAATGCCAGGCGCGATGCCCGTGCCATCATCGAGGGCTAGTGCCGCGAGCACGAGGCAAAAAGCTGAACAACCAGGGGATGACGTCAACAGGTTCCCCACCTTCTCCAGATGCATGAGGAGAACGATTCTACTTGAGAAGTTCAAACCCCCGGGTATCAGCAAGTATGTTGGCAAGCAAAACCTTGTACAACTGCTCCAGTGCTACTTGCTGTCAGTCTAGTCAGTTGGTGGAAACAATGACACTAAAGTAGTTTATTTACCCATCTGCATGGAGGTGGTGCCTCTCACATGGCTCAAATCATTAGAAAAGAACTCCATCGACTCGTGGCAAGACCTGAAAGCGGCATTCACCAGCAACTACGTTGGGGCAATTCAATGTCCTAGCAATAGGATCGACTTGTCCCATGTCAAACAACAAGAAGGCGAGACCCTAAGAAACTACATACGTTCCTTCTTCGACAAAAAGTTCACAATCATAGATGTTATGGAGCGTGACATCATCGACTACTTCCTGAACGGCCTTCGCGACCACCAGATGTTCCAAGACTTCAGCAGAAGATGCCCCAGTGCTGTCAAATCACTAAAGATTATGGCTCAGACTTGGACGGATGAACAAGACCGGGAGATTGAGAGGTTCGAGTCCTACCGAAATAAAGGCCAAAGCAACAACAATCAGAACAGCAATGACCAATGCAACAACAAGAACCGCATCGATCACCGAAACAACAACAACCAAAATAACTGCGAAGTCATAATCGCAAGCGCAAGCCAGATAACATAGTCGTGGCACTACAACACCCGCCCAAGAGCAGTGGTAATAAGGATTCTAATAGGCCTTCGTTCAACGAACTCCTGCAGAAGTAGTGCCCATGGCACCTGTACACCAAGCACTCTGTGTGGGATTGGTTCAGCCTGCGTAGAGCCATGAAGGATGTGCCGAAACCATCAG
Organism: Setaria italica; assembly: GCF_000263155.2. Lineage (NCBI taxonomy): Eukaryota > Viridiplantae > Streptophyta > Magnoliopsida > Poales > Poaceae > Setaria > Setaria italica. Next base: position 27,841,283 of record NC_028452.1, read on the forward strand.
TAAGGATAAGAAAGACGAAGACAAGGGCAAGGCCAAGGAAGACAAAGACAACAGGACTAACAGCCAATTCCAGAACCCGTCCAACACAATCAACGTCATCTTCGGCGGAAGCACGGGTACTGCCACCAAGCGATCCCATAAGCTCACTCTATGGGAGATAATGTCCATCCACCTCGCGATGCCTACATTCCTTAAGTGGTCCAAGGTGCCAATTACCTTCTTCAGGATAGATCAATGGACTAGTTTCTCAGACCCAGGATGCTACCCTCTCATCCTGGACCTGGTGGTTGCTGGCTCCAGACTCACTAAAGTACTCATCGATGGTGGCAGTGGCCTCATTATCCTATTTGCTAAGATGCTGAAGAAGATTGGCCTCGATGTCATCGACATGCTTACCCTGACAAACTCTTCATTCTACGAGATCGTCCCAAGCAACATATACCCCTTGGTCAGGTGATTTTGCCAATTACCTTCGAGATTAAAGAACACTACCTCACATAGTACATCCAGTATGTGGTGGTGGACTTTGAAACATCACACCACGCTATCCTCGGAAGACCAGCATTAGCCAAATTCATTACCATCCCGCATTACATGTACTTAGTACTCAAGATGCTACGACCCAAGGGAGTACTCTCCCTGCGCAGAGACTTGAAGAAGTCGTACAACTACGACACAGAAGCTATGGATTTAGCGGTGACTAATCAAGTACCAAACTCGATGATGCAAGTCTTTGCCATGTCCAAGAAGTTGTCCCCATCAGAACTCGAGATACCAGAAAAGAAGTCGGGGCAACCAAGGTCAAGCCGATGAGCAAAGTTGACGTTAAAGGCATTGACCTTGAGACTGGTGATAGCTCCAAGACAACCCTGATTGGCATAGGGTTGGATCCTAAATAAGAAGAAATGCTCGTTAGCTTCCTCCGGGCCAACTGAGACATCTTCGTGTGGAAACCAGCAGACATGTCGAGGGTGCCCAGGGCACTGATCGAGCACTCACTCAACACGCACCCCCAAGCTACACCGAAAAAACAACACCTATGTCGATTCACCCAAGATAGAAGGGAAGCCATCAAAGCAGAGCTGGCCAAACTACTCGCAGTGGGCTTCATAAAGGAAGTATTCTATCTAGAATGACTTGCCTATCCTATCCTGGGGTGAAAGAAGAACAACAACGAGTGGAGGATGTACATCGACTACACAAACCTCAACACGCACTGTCCAAAGGATCCCTACGGGCTCCCTAGGATTGATCAAGTGGTTGACTCCACAGCCGGATGCGCCCTACTCTATTTCCTCAATTGCTACTTGGGGTATCACTAGATAGCTGTCAAGGAAGAAGACCAGATTAAGACCACATTCATTACCCCATACAGAGCTTTCTTCTATACAACAATGTCATTTGGGCTGAAGAACGCAGGTGCCACATACCAATGGGCAATCTAGGAGTGCTTCAATAAACAACTACACCAAAATGTCATGGCATACTTGGATGACGTGGTCGTAAAGACTAGAAATCCTAACGACTTGATCCCTACTTGGAAGAAACTTTCAACAGTCTGCGAGAGTTCCGATGGAAGTTGAGCCCGACAAGGTGTGTTTTCAACGTGCCGTCCGGGAAACTACTCAGTTTCATCATCAGTCACCGAGGAATTGAGGCGAATCCAGAGAATATCTCCGCCATTACCAACATGCACGCTCCATCAAGCATCAAGGACGTCCAGAAGCTGACTGGATGTATGGCGGCACTCAACAGATTTATCTCAAGACTCGGAGAACGGGGCCTACCCTTCTTCAAACTTCTCAAGCGGCAAGACAAGTTCCAGTGGACTAAGGAGGTAGATAAAGCCCTGCAACAACTAAAGGACTTCCTGTTAAAGCCACCAGTTCTTACTGCCCTAACCCCCAATGAAAACTTGCTACTATATATCACCGTGACTACTCATGTCGTCAGCACGGCAATCGTGGTTGAAAGACTAGAACCAGGCCATGTATTCAAAGCACAAAGGCCCGTCTACTTCATCAACGTGGTGCTGTCAGACCTCAAGACCAGATACCCACCAGTCCAGAAGCTGTTGTATGTGATACTGCTCACCTCGTGGAAGCTACGACACTACTTTCAGGAACACAAGATCTCCGTCATCACAGAGTTCCCTCTCGGAGAAATTCTCCACAATCAGGATGCCATAGGTAGAATATCTAAGTGGGCGGTAGAACTTGGAGTATTATCCCAGGAATTCAAGTCGAGGACTGCAATCAAGTCCCAAGCCGTAGTTGATTTCGTGGCAAAGTGGCGGGAGAATCAACTACCAACACCAGTGGAGCGCCTAGAGCATTGGGTCATGTACTTTGATGGATCCCTTAAGCTCGAAGGTGATGATGCAGGATTACTCTAGATATCCCCTAAAGGCGAATGACTCAAATATGTCCTAAAAATCTTCTGGGAGTATCCAACAACGAAGTTGAATATGAGGTGTTACTGCACGGGCTCCGCCTGGCAATCTTGCTAGGAATCAAGCAATTGTTGGTCTACGGCAACTCACTGGTGGTGATCAATTAAGTCAATGATGAGTGGGATCGCCACAAGGAGAACATGGATACGTATTGTCTAGAAGTACGCAAGCTAGAGAAGAAATTCTCTAGCTTGAGTTCCACAATGTAGTCCACGACAATAATGTTGCCGCAGATAGCTTATAAAAGCTCACATCTACTCGAGCCCAAGTTCAGCAGGGGTTTTCATCAAGCCATCCATAACAAAGCTAGCGCCATCATCAACCACTGATCGAGGTCCTAAGGCACCAGGTCGGGAGGTTCTGATGATAGATGTATACTGGATGACACCCTTTGTTGACTACATCAAAGAGCACAAGCTACCTCCAGACAAGAAGGAGGCAGAACAAGTCTCACAATGCAGCAAGAACTACGTTCTAGTCGGGGACAAGCTATACTGAAGAGGCACATCGTCAGGTGTGCTCATGAAGTGCACCTCGTGGCAAGACGGCAAGGACATGCTAATGGAGATTCACAAAGGCATCTGCAGGAATCACGCGTCCTCACAAACAATCATGGGCAAAGCTTTCAGATCAGGGTTCTATTAGCCTACAGCTCTTGCTGATACAGAGGAACTAGTCCGTCGATGTCAAGGGTACCAATTCTTTGCCAACAAACAATATGTCCCTACCTACAAGCTAATCACCATACCACCCTCTTGGCCCTTTGCATGCTAGAGGCTTGACATGATCGACCCATTATTAACAGCGCCGGGAGGTTTCAACCAAGTTCTGGTGGCAATCGACAAGTTCACGAAGTGGATTGAGGTCAAGCCAGTAACCTGCTCAAGGCAGACATAGTACTCGACTTCCTCAATGAGATTGTCCACTAATATAGCTTCCCCAATCACATCATCATAGACTTGGGTTCCAATTTCAAGAACCACGAGTTCTAAGAGTACTACGAGAACAGCGGGATCGACGTCCGGTACATCTATGTGGCTCATCCACGGGCAAATGGCCAGGTTGAGCGCACCAACGGGATAGTTCTAGATGCCCTCAAGAAAAGGTCGCATGACATGTCAAATACCAAAGGAGGCACACTGGCAAAAAATTGACCTTTTATCCCGGTTGGTAGGGAGCAAATCTCCCGAAAAACCATCCAGGATAAAGCAATCAAGACAAAAGGGGGGTCTTTGGTCTAGGTCACTCAACCGGGACTAAACACCCCCTTTTATCCTGGTTAGTAAAACCAACTGGGACTAAAGGATTTTGCGCAAAAAAAAATTAGAAATTCCTAGGAGGCCCCCCACACGCGCACGTCGCAATTCACAATTCACAAGTTATGCGATATTTCACGCGAAATATGTGCGTGTGCAGTGTGTGTGATTCGAACCCACAACCTCAAGCCTCGTGCATAGCTTCATTGCCATCCCACCTACACATCACATCTGACTATATAGGGATGCAATCCTTTTGTATTAACTCGTGGGGAACCCTTTAGTCTCGGTTTGTGTTACTAACCAGGACTAAAGACCCCCTTTAGTCTCGCTTGGTAACACAAACCTAGACTAAAGGGTCCGAGGGTTTTAGTCCTTTTTCAGCAACCCGTGGGAGACCCTTTTATCCCGGTTGGAAACACCAACCGGGATAAAAGACCTCTTAGGGTCTTTTTTTTTTCCACTGACCTTTGCAACCGGGATAAAAGGTCCCGATTGGTGAGCCTCCCGCCAGTGGCTGAGGTTTAGTCCTGGTTGGTGAACCTTTAGTCCCGAGCCAAATATTAACTGGGACAAAAGGGGTGGATGGAAGGTGAGTTTTCTACCAGTGGTAAGTGGCTTAAAGAACTACCAAATGTCCTCTAGGGGCTCCGAACGCAGTCGTGCAAGCCTACAAGGCAATCACCCTATTTCCTGGTCTACAGATCTGAAGCTATCCTACCCGCCGATGTCATGTAGAAATCTCCAACGATCGAGCAGTATGAGGAAGATGCAGCTGAAGAAACATGGCATCTAGATCTAGATAGCCTTGAAGAAGCTTGTTGTGCAGCGCTCGTCCAGTCAGCAAGATACCTTGAGGGGATTCGCCGTTATCATGATTGCAATGTCAAAGAGCATTCATTCAATGTAGGCGACATGGTCCTAAAACGTATCCAAGACACCAAGGGGCTGCACAAGCTAAACTCACCATGGGAGAGACCGTTCATCGTCTCCAAGGTCCTGGGTCGTATAGGATCCAATATCTCTCTGGTGAAGATGTCGACAAGTCGTGGAACATCAAGCATTTATGTCGATTTTATCTGTAGATTAGATTGACAATTTATGTAATCGGCCATCAGCCTTAGTGGTATTTACAATTCAATAAAGCAAAGTATGTTTTCGGCGTAATTCGACTACTTATTTTTGTTCCATCGTCGCTTGCAAAGCAAGTTTGTAGTTTATTTCATGAGTTATTCTACTCATTGGACAAAATTGTCCTCTCGCGACTTGCAAAAGCAAGTTCGTAGTATACCAGGAGTTATTTAACTGCGAAGAATACTTATCGGACAAATTTGTCTAGTCGCGGCTTGTAATAACAAGTCTGTAGTTCCAGCTGTAATAACAAGTCTGTAGTTCTAGGATTTTCAGAGCGCACATTCATACAACTCAGAGAAGTTGCAAAATTAGGCTCTAGCATCGATTTCCAGAAGAGACTACTCGTCCAGAGGTCTATTACCCAGATAGCTCGAGTACTGACAGTCCACATAAGGAAATCACGATCTTAAGTATTCTACATTGGTATCTGATAACGCTCACAAGAGAAACATTGTGCGCAGACACTTACATTAACCGTACGAGCATAAATCAGAGTTATTTGTAAGAACCACAGAAAAATAACAAGCTGCAAAAAGGAAGTAAATCGCGCATAAGACTTAGATATATTGCACGGCAACCATTGATAATTGTTTTCTTTACAATACTAATGTCTGGCTGATACATATCTACCCAAGATTTAGCTGAGTGGGTACTTCTTCAGCGATGGGATCCATCTCCTGCATGATCTCCTTGCATTGAAGCATTCGTCAGAGCAATCTACCGCTATGCCTTCAGCAATAGGCGTCAGGTCAGCCCTGGGGTAGAAGGACTTCACAAAGCTTAAGACTTGCTGAGAGATAAATTTTTCCTCTTCTGAAGATAGTCGGAGAACTATTCTGGTACATCCTTGAGGATCTCTAACAGCGGATGAGGCTCCACACCCTCAACTGGGGGTCTATCATATCAGCAATTGGCTAGGCAGCTTCACACATCTTGTCCAAAGTAAACTTGGCTGTGAACGCTTTAGCCTCGTGATCCTAGATGGTCTTCATGGCATTGACAAGTTCAACTTCACCATCTTCACGGATCTTCTTCTCTTTCTACAGGTGATGCTCCAGATTCTCATATTTAATACAAGCTTGTCGTGCTGATTAGCTACACGATAATGCGCATTCTTCCAATATGTGAGCTATCCCCAAAGATCATCATTTGATTTCTCAAGAGCTGCACATTAAGGCACAAGAGGGTCAGAGTTACAAATAGAATCAGTACTCAGAACTCAGCAAGGACAGCAATTACCTTTAATCCACTGGTTCAATGTTTTGTTGCGCCCGCTAAGACGGTCCTTTTCTTCTTCAAGTTGTTGGATGTTGTTCCGATACCCAGCGGCAACTCCATCATATTCCATTAACAGTCGGGAGGAGTAATCTTTCTCCTTGGCTAGTTCTCTTTTGAGAGCCTCAGCACGATGCACTATGTCCCTATAGCCTTCAAGCATTTGATACTTACGGCGGGAGAGCTTGATATCATCCTGCACCACAGAATAAGTACTCGCGTTACAACATGGGTACAAGCTATATGCTATATGTCAATGGAACAAGTCAGAAAAGGCATACCTCTGTATAGTTGCCGATGCGGTGGTGCATCTCCATCATTCCAGCAACCACATCCGTCTGTAGCAGAGGATCCTCAATCAACTGAATGTCTGGCAAATTCTTCCGGTCGATAAAGGATCTACATTAGCTTCAGCATCAACTGCACCTTGTGGAACCATGGCAAGACTAGCTGATGGACCCAATTCGGAAGGTAAATGTGTGGCCATCATTTTTAGAGTTGTGGCCACCTCGACCTCCACCGCTAGCTCAGGGGCTACAAGAGTAGCCACATTGGGAGTGACAAGAATAGCCACATCATCGGCAGCAGCCACCACCTCTTTGGGTACTTGTTGCTCGGGGGCTAGCGGCACCACATCTGTCAAAGATGACAACACCTCACGCATGAGGGCTGCCACAGTAGATGTATCCCTCAGAGTAGATGGTTTCTCCATAGTTTGCTCCTGTGGCTAAAGGACTGGCTGGGTCAGGGCTACGTCTTGAGTTGAAAGTCTAGAGCCAAGCCTTGACAGATCCATATCCAAGGATCTCCTGAAAGACATACATTTTTATCAAACAAAAAGATAATTTCGAGTTTTGATGAGTACTCAACGAGGAAGCAAGAACTACCTTGTAGATCTCCTCAACTTCAAAGTGGGTTCTCCTATAAGGCGCAGAGATTTGATGGTACGAGACGGTGCCTTTGGCGTGGCTTGAATGGTCGCAGTTAGATCCTCGCCATCCTTAGCAACCGCCTCTGCCGCTCGAGTTGTTCTTGCACCGACAGGGTCCACTACTAGTCCAGATGTGTTGCTATCATCAACAACATTGAGCTTCAGATCATCTTCGACATTGATCACCTCCTCAGTGACCAGCGATCTGTCTTATGCAGCCAAAGCAGCTGCCTTTTTAGCATCCGTTGTGGGCTCGAGTACTTGCAGTCCACTAGTGTCATCCTGAGTAGACACGGTGGTGACATTGGAAACATCCCTTGGGAGTACATGATAATCAAGATCTTGTCCTTCCTCATAGGTAATTACCTTGGGAGGCACATCGTCTACAGAGACACACTTCTTCATGACCCGCTTTGCAATGGTGGTCTGCTTTTTCTTCGACGGCGGCGGGATCACGGCTTCAAGCTCCTCTGTAGAAGAGCATTTCTTCGCTCTAGAGGAAGGTCCAGCCTTAGCAGATGGCTGGGCCCTGACTTCATATTGATCCACTACATTGGAACTAGTGACGCTGGAGGACTCGACCACATCCTCTTCCTCATCATTACCTGTCGTAACTTCCAGCGTAAACATGAGTGGAGCAGCTTCACAAGCATCCTCAGATCCGGGAGGTGGAGGAGCGAAAAAATATATATCAACATCTTTCTGCATATAAAAACAAGTCAGCAGAACAATAATCTCCAAATTGGTACTCGGGGGCTATGGCCGCTGGTACCTACATGCTTTGCTAGGTGCGAGGCTCTAAATTCCCGCACAATAGTCGAGATCCTACCCATATTCTTTAACATCCGCCCGAGCCTAACCATGATCTCACCTACACTGAGGTCATCTGGGGAAAACCTGGATGGACCATTAGGGCCGGTGTACTCATAACTATAGTGCCATCGCTACTGCAGAGGCTGGATGCAACACTTCATGAAGCTAAATGCTACTCCAATTCTAGTGAGTCCTTGCTGCTTTAACTTGGCAATCCTATCCATCAGCTCGGGTAGTTGGAGGCAATCTCCGTGCTTTGGCTCATCAAGCCACCAGTTATTCCAAGAGGTCCGGTGGCCTGTCAGTTTGGGTAATTTCGGATCATAGTTCCCAATATAGCACCACTTCTCTTTCCACCCTGCAATCATCTATCAATTCATAGTCTAGATACTGACTACTCATTGTTTCCCGCATCTGGATCCCGACGCCTTCGACCAAAAGTGTGTGATCCTTTGAGAGCTGCAGTTTGACACAGAAATATTTCCGAAACAACTAGAAATGGGGCCTGATTCCCAGAAATGCTTCACAAAAGTGCACAAAAATAATAGTGTGGAGAATGCCATTGGGATTCAGATGGACCAATTCCAACTTGTAATAATCAAGATGGCTTTGGAAGAAATCGGGGGTGGGCAATCCAAGACCTCGCTCGGTGAAGTGAGGGAAGATTACCGTCTCATTTGGGTATGAGTCCAATAGCCAAGCATCTCCAAGGGCAGATCTCCAGTGAATAATGCCCTGCTCTTGCAATAGCTTCACGATGACAAGCGCCTTAATGTCTTCGACCGCTTCCAGGCAGCAACAGCATTGGGCAGTGTGGTCTGATTGGTCTTGCCGTACTTGGGCGTTGGCAATTGAAGTTCCTTCCTCTTGCCAGATCTCTTCTTCTTCTTGTCTTCGACCGGTTTGGATGCGGCAGTCTTTCTCCCCATCCTCAATGTTACGAGTGTCTTCAGTCGCATACGCTTGGGCTGAGAAAGTGGTTGGGGATGGCAACACTAGTGCTCGGAGATCAGGCAGTAGTAACAACGCTAAGGCTACAATGTGGAAGATGAAAGGGTGAATGACAAAGGTTAAACAGAAGGGATAACTTCCTCCATTATTTATAACAGCGGCATAGTAAAAACTTGGCAATGGATCTTTTTCGACTTAAGGGATTTTTGGAACATGGACAACAGATTGAGGGATACCTTTATTTTGGGAAGAGATAAGGATATTCCAATAGATGATCACATTGACCAAGTTTGACCCTTACGCCACCAAACTAGTCGACTAGAGGATCGGGGGCTGTGTGCCACGTGTCCATCAACAAAAATATTTTTTCTCCGAGTTTTAAGGGGAAAATGATGCAAATTACAAATTGACCCTCGACCTGATTCTTCTTGGGGGCTACTCCATATGGAGTGCGACTTTCATCGCACTTTCATATAAAATTCAAGGCTGAAGATCACCAGTTCAAGATAATCGGGGCTTGAGCACATTCTAGCCTCATGGTAGTTTTTGGGCACCTTTGAAGATTCAACTAGATGAAGTACTTGAAGAGCCCCAAAAGTAGTCAGTGAAGGTCAACAAAAGTACTCGGAACTGCTACATTCGACTGAAAATTACTCAGGGGCTTGTCGTACATACATCTATGGGCCTACCAGAAGGTTTGGATAGTCCCAAATATGGGGTCAGACACCAAGACGCATCTGACATGGAGACCATGGCGCATAACGGTGTAATCTACATGGAAAGACAGGAATTAGTCGAGAATTAGGAAAGTACTCCTTGTAATAAGAGTAGGACTTCTCTAGTCGTATTCGACTAGTATTCTTGTAACCAACTAACTTGTAACCCTGCCCCCTGTATATAAGGCGAGGAAGGGACCCCCTCCAAAGCAATACAATACAACCAACACACAGGATGTAGGGTATTACGCTATTCAGCGGCCCAAACCTATCTAAACTATGTGTTTGCATTTACCTTCGAGTTCGTGATCTTGACGAGCCCCACCAATCAAAACACTACCTCGAGCACCCCCCTCAGACAGTATTCTCCACATTGAATTCCATCTAGCAATTTCATCGGCACCCAAACAATAGCTTTGGCATTGTGACCCATTTCCAAAACTACTCTGATTTGGTATTGAGACCAATTCAATACCAAGCCCCATAATATCGACATTCAAATAAAACCTTAATGTTTTTGGTGTTGTTGCATCTCAAGGCATCATCATCCTTCAATATTACTTATGCCAATACACTTTTGATTAGCCATCACTCCTCATCACAATCACACTTATATGGTGTCCTATTGCTAAGTCAAGCACCATATGCCCTCGTGCTGGTGGTTCTAAGAACCACACATTAGGAGGTGCTTCTTCCCTTCATCTTCTACCTCTAGAACCTAGCTTCAAAGGTTATAAATTTGTAGGGGAGGCTTAGGATGGGCTAGGACCGTACATTGCATGACGCAAGTGGCATGACTGTGCCGAGCCTTCAATTTTGAGGGGCCACCCTAAGCAGCAATTAGCCTACTAAGCATGTTACAATCCAGTCTTCTCTACATCAAGCCCACTAGCTCACAGTGAATACTTGGCTACTTTGGACTTCAGTTCTATAATCCCCACATTGTGGCATGCATTATACTTATGGTAATTACATTATGAAGTATAAATACATTTTTTATTTACATTTTGGAAATATGGGGCCACCATTTTGTGTTTTGCACCAGGGCCTTGTAAACTTACGTATAGGCCTGGGAGGCTCCATGCTTCCAACCACATAGGAGGGGATCAAGGCACAATCAGCTCATCCACCCCTGCTCTTGCCATTGTATGCCTAGTCACGTACCTTCATCGTGAAAGAGCTAAGGTAGAAGGAAAGAAATAATGTTTCCTCTTGATAAAATATGTGCTCTGACACTTCATGAAGAAAGGGAAAGAAAAAAATGGAGAAAGTAGAGAAAAGGTCCATTTACTCCTTGATGTATACACCTAAAATCTATTTACCCTTAAACCATTAATTGGTTTATAATAATCCCTCTCTTCTCTAATAAGCCGGTCAAATTTTCATCTTTTGTAAACTACTTGCGGTTTTGCTAGGCCGGACTGGTCTTCACCTTATTATGGTTTGCTTTAGTTGGAAATTCAAGATGGATTTGAAGCGGTTCAGAACTTGAGATAGGTAGAATTTGATTATGAGCTAGGGTAGTATTGTCCACGGAAAATGATGAGAACATCACTTGATTGGATACAACCACATTAGCAACTTTTGATTCAAAGGTAAAATAATTCCTTGCCATGATTGTATTTGATACATTTGATGAATTGATACTGCACCATGATGTAGGTTCATTGACATTTTCAAAAATACATACGTGGATCAAAAAGAGTGTTAAGCACACATGGAAGGCATGGAGGACCAAAGAATTTGATTGAGGACCAAGTCCAAGTATTCATAACATCATCCACCAGCCCACCACATCACTTTTGGCCCAAGGAAAGAAAGAGATCAAATCCAACACGTTTCGAGGTTGGATTTGGACTGCAGAATAGCACCAACTTGTGACGGTCACCATAGTCGCATATGAACTCGGATTAGGCGTTCAAGTACTTCATGGAATCCTTATCAAGCCTATTTTCATATGGATCTAGACTCATGGTCATATCTTTTCTAAGGCGGCTGCAATTGTCAATTTGTTCCAGAGATGTTTTCTGCCTACGGTGCTGCGTTACTCTATTTTGGTCCGGTGGGTCTTCTATCAAGTCGGGTCCAATAAGGATGCATCCTAGGGTTGGAGCAGGACACCAGGACCCCCTTGGTCATCCTTCTAGGTATTAATAAGGATTAGAGCCACTATAAACAGATTAGGTTTTGTTTAGATGAAAGTTTAGCTACTGCTACTTCCTTGTTAACGCGTGGGTCGATTAGACCACCTGATTTACTTCATTCAGAACCCCAAATGTGAGTGTATAAGATTCAGCTATTGGCCAAGGTCTGTGAACTATTTGCTTGTCCACTTGTTCTTGCTTGTTCTTTCGATTGCTTGCAGGAATTACTCTAGTGGTTTGGTTGATCGTGCTCCACAAGATCCGAGCGACCATTGGAGGTGGTGTATCGGTTGCTAAGGCACAGTATCCTTGGACAGTTGTAGTCAGGCTGTGAACGTCATCTCCATCACCAAATCGAGTTATCCACCTTCTCTCATCGAAAAAAGATTGGGATTCAACCCCACGGGTTCATATCAGTTGGTAATCAGAGTAAGGTTGATTGGTGAGAGACTTCCAATTCCTTGTTGTGTTTAATCTCCTATAGTCCAAAAAAACCAAAAAAATTAGTAGATTAGTTCTCCATATTCCAAAAACCCTTTGAGCTTGATACTATTACTACTTAATTAGGGCTTATTAAATTAACAGTTGCATCATCATGTCAAGTTGCTGGTCGTAGTGTCTAGTCATTTAGAGTTTCGAGTTCTAGTCATGTTTGTGTCACCATCGTGGATTTGAGTTTATTTGTTTCTCTCCATGAATCAGAGTGGATTTCCAAATTTCTTTATTTTTTTTACCACCATTACCCTAACCACGTCCTTGGAGGTTTCATCCACATCCATACTTCCATCTACAAAAAAGAAATCCAACAAGTTCAAAATAGAATTTGATTCGAAGTCCTGTTTTATCATAAAAAGAAAAGCACCATATTTCCTTTGTCAAGAGTCCCTACCATATTTCCTTTGTCAGGAGTTCAAATAGGGAGTTTGAATACAATATGGAAACCTTAACTTGTGCTCTTTCATATGGATCTGACCTTGGTCCCAAATTCCTTCCTAGCGTTTCAAAATCGCCCTAGAGATTTGCGCATGTGCTGGTTTTGCAAAACAGCCACTTGTTTGACTTTGCTGCTGAATCACCCTTCCCAAGGAAACATTTAATTGTTGTAACTAGCTTGTTATCTCTTGTTGCAAAATTTTAGTTCTGTGCTACTTGAAAGAAAAAAAAGAAAAGAAAAAAAAACAAAGAAAGAAAAGAAAGAAAGAGAGAGAGAGAGAGAGAGAGAGAGAAAGAAGAAGAGCAGGGTTTTTCTTTTGGTGCTATTCCTCTCCTAGTGATCCTTCTTTGCTGTAGTTCAGTGACTTCGTTTGTGTCCAAGCTCGTGTCTCTAGCACGTTCTAGCCTAGGACCAGCACAATAACGTCGTTGAGCGGTTCTTCAATTTGCTTGTAACTAACATGGTGCTAGTATTTTTCCTTGCTTCAACCCATCTACAGCTCCACATATTCGACTGCAGCTTGATAGGTTTTTGTTGTTGCGGCACCGATACACTTCATTCCACAGTTGCAGACTTGTTGGTTACCGTCACCTCTTGTTTGGCTTGGTAAGAACTTATAAGGGCTTGTTTTAAACAAGTTATGTTTGAGAGAATTAAAAGCAACACATCCTTGTAGTTGACAGGAGGATACATATTATTTTTGTGTTTCTTGTTTCTACTAATCATGATAGGTGATACGGAAATTTTTGAGCTGTTGAAACTAGACCCTCATATTCAGGATGTCATTCAACACTTGCCGTTATATGATGGTAAGTTTGATCCTAAAACTTACATTGATTGGGAGCTAAAAGTAGATAATGAATTTGATGAGCATGACCTGTCCGAGAAACAAAATATTTATATTGCCTCTAATATTTTGATTGAATATGCTTTGATAGAATGTAAACATATTTGTAGGCACAACAAAGTTCCAGAATCTTGGGAAGACTTCAAATTTCTTTTTAGAGATGCATTCATTCCTGCATAGTATGCTAATTATTTGCTTGCAAAATTAGACAGCTTGAAGCAAGGTAGTAGGAATGTGAAAGAATACCATCATGTCTTTAAGATTTGTGCCATGTTTGGTGGTTTAGACGAGTGCAAGAAAGATATAATGAGTAGGTTCATGACGGGACTCAATTCTGAAATTCAAACCAAACTGATTTCTAAAACTTATAACCACCTCTCTATCTTATTTTGGCTTGCTTGTAAAGCTGAAAATCAGATTTTATTATCTAGGAATACTTGCAAGAACAATATGACCCATGGTAATCCTTTTTCCTCCACTACACATCCCAATCAAGAGCACAAAATAGTGAAATTTGTTGCTGATTTGCCTATGTTGCAACGTGATTTGCTTGCTATACCTTGTGACAACAAAGAGTTGTGTGATACGTCTTCTTATATTTCATAACAACAACTATAGATACAACACTCTCTTGTTCCTCTTATTATCCATGACAATTTGCATAAGGATGGGAACAATTCCATTAAGTGCATTGAGCATTGAGCAACTACACCCGCTGCTAAACTGCGAAAAGAATGATTGTGCAACACCTACCATGTCGGAGGAGAGCGAGCAAAGCAACACATTCGATGCTGAAAACACTCCTTGTGAGTATGCTTATAATACTCTGCAATTGCCCACTACTGATGCAAGCCTCGCACGGGTTTTAGTGCAACTTCCTGCTGAGTATGCCTTGCCACGAACATAACAATTTTCTCATAATGATAAGGAGTTGTTTGAAAATGTTTCTTGTATACCACAAACACAACTCAAGCATGAACATGTTAAATCTATTTTGAGTGATGTACATGTCATTTCTACATATATTCATTGCCTTGCTAGCAAGAAGGAAGAGCTGAAACTCCTGTCCTATTTTAACATATTAGGTTATATTGAATTTGAAATTCTTTGTAATCAAAATTGTCTAAAAGAGAAACTTCAATTCGATTCTGGTTTGCCAAGTTTTAATCATTGTTCGCTTCATGCAATTGGCAAATATGACAGCAAAGGAGAATATTTGGTGCATAAAGTTTATATTTGCTCTAATCTAAAATATCATTTTGGGCTACAATACCATGATCAAATTGGAGACTTCACTAACACTAATAATGTCTTGCGAAGTTTTTCTAGTTTTTCTCTTATGCAACAGGGTCAGCCCGAAGAAGGGGGGCATTGCTGGTTGTGGCCGTGCAGCATGGGCATTGCTCCGTGTTCCAACATCAAAGCAAACACCTTTGAATGCCATTGGAGCAAGTCGAGGACGACTTGCAACCAAGAAGGGGAGAATGATGAGAACATTACTTGCTTGGATACAATCACATTAGCAAATTTTGATTCAAAGGTCAAATAATTCTTTGTCATGATTGTATTTGATACATTTGATGAATTGATGCTGCACTATGATGTGTGTTCATTGACATTTTCAGAAATACATACGTGGATCAAAAAGAGTGTTAAACACACATGGAAGGCATGGAGAATCAAAGAAGTTGATTGGGGACCAAGTTCAAGTATTCCCAACGTCTTCCACCAGGCCATCACGTCACTTTTAGCCAAGGAAAGAAAGTGATCAAATCCAACACGTTTCGGGACTGGATTCGGATTGCAGAACCGCACCAATTTATGACGGTCACCGCAGTCGCATATGGACTCGGATTGTGGCGTTCAAGTACTTCATGGAATCCTTATCAAGTCTATTTTCATATGGATCCAAACTCATGGCCATATCTTTTCTGAGGCGGCCGCAATCGTTGATTTGTTCCGGAGAAGTTTTTTGCATATGGTGCTGCATCACCCTATTTTGGCCCGGTGGGCCTTGTATCAAGTCGGGTCTAATAAGGAAGCATCCTAGGATTGGAGCATGACACCAGGACCCCCCTGGTCGTCCTCCTAGGTATTAATAAGAATTAGAGCCGCCACAAACAGATTGGGTTTTGTTTAGAGGAAAGTTTTGGTATTGTTACTTCCATGTAAACGCGTGTGTCGATTTGACCACTCGATTTGCTTGATTCAGAACCCCAAATTCAAGTGTATCAGATTCATCTCTTGGGCAAGGTCTGTGCACTGTTTGCTTGACCATTTGTTCTTACTTGTTCTTCGATTTGCTTGCAAGTTCAAGGTTGTTCTTGGCACGACAAGAACAGCAATAAATTGAAGCCAGTGTAGTTGCCGCTAAGGCACAGCACCCTTATTGGTCACCAAAATATCGGGAACAAACCCTAACGGTTCATATAAAAAAGATAACTTTCGCGTGCTCATGCTTTTGTCCCGTCCCAGGATCATCTATAATCACCGGAGGGATGGGAAAGTTTGGAGATGGATGCCGCTAAAGGGTTGTGATTGCCAATGGGTTTTAATTGTCTACGGGCACTATGTGGAAGTTGAAGATCCACCTAGGCAACCCGGATTGCAAAAACTTCTATGACATGGCAAAAACGGTATAGTTTTCTTTTTAAAAAAAATAATAAAAGGTGAGCTAGTTTACCGTAAGTGAGGAGTTACAGTAAACCAAGTAATAGTTTATGGGATTGGTTTAATAAAAATAAGCGTCTAAGTTTTTTCTTACCTCACTCTTCCCTGTGACTAGTCAATAGCGGCATCAATGGGCAACATTTGCATTCAGTGTCATACACGTCGTCTTTGCAATGAAGCACTAGAGCTTGGGCATGGTGGCATATCAATAATTATCTACTTTTACTTAGTATTGCAAAACTAGAGTGAATGAAATCTCGCGATGGATGAAACTTTATTCTTGAATTGCATAGGTTTGCTCAGCCTCCTCCATACCAAGGTGGCAAGGTGATAATAAAAGGAAAAGAACTCTTACAGTGGGCGATTGCCTTCTAAAAAATGCAACCATGTCACCATATGACCCTCCAAAGTTACTGCGCTAATTAAGACCTGCACTTGATGGGAAACATCTTTAATTTGAAATGGCTGGCAGAAAACACCTCTTTTTGCACGCTAAGGAATTTTGGACATTTTGAAATGAAATATTGAGGAGCAAAAACATTTCACTCCATTCACATACTTCACCAAAAACCAAACAAATGGAAGAAAATGGTTTGCATTTGCATGAGCGTCGATGCATTGCATTCTGATAGTGTTAAACTAAGCATGATCTAACAGTGAGCTAGCAATTTGAGCATTTGCCAAAAGGCAAGAAAACATTTTGATTTTGCATCAACGGCAATGCACACCACGAAATTATGAGTCGTGCACGTGCCAGAAGCATTTCTCTTAGATTTATTAACAAGGTGATGCATATTCAGCTTTAAATGCATCTATAGTAATCCAACAGCTGCTTGAGAGAAAATTTGCAACGCCACCTCACCACACAATTGATCAGATCGTCTTGCATAACTGAAGTGGTCTATCTGAGATACACCCCCTAACTGCAGCAGCAAGAAAACATCAAGTGTCATCTCTTTTAGACTTGCCGAAGATCGAATCGGGAGGTTCCACTGCAAGATGCAGTCACTTGCTAATGCTGATCATGAGAGAATCTAGGTGAAACAGCTTCGTCCTGCCATAAGAGCCAGAGCCAACTTCTTTTCCATTCTTCTTGTTCTTAACGGTGAATCCATCAGCGCCAAATGCAATGGTGTAACCAGTGTCAGTAAGCTGGCTAACCGAGATGATGTTCTCACCTAAGCCTGGGACATAGGATACGTTGGGAATGCTGAATTGTCCAGTCTTCACTGATCCTTTGCCGCACACCTGCAGCCTCACACCTATGTGTGTCTGTACGGTATGGCTTGGTCAGGTGGGGTTGAAGTCAGTGAGGAGATGCAGATTGCCTGTCATGTGCTGGCTCACATTTGAAGCAATGTACCAAACAGCTCCACTGATCATACAGCAAAAACGAGTCAGGTTGTCTTGAAATATTATGATCTTGAAATTCAAATGGTATGAGAAATTTCTTTCAGATAAAACTGATTCAGCAACCACTAATGAGGGTCATATTTGCTTGGTTATTTACAAATGAATGATGCTGAAATTATTCTTAACTCTATTTTCATAAACATTGTGATTAGATTTATGCATATTCTGAGTTAGTTCAGAAGACATTCAATAATGGGGGCATTTGGTATTACAAAATCTGTACAAGTTGTGTAAGAAATATAACTTATTCAAGTTGTGGGTGTATACCTTTTGAGATTGATGAAATCTAACTCTAGCAATCCAGCAGCCCCCATATGATGACCTTTACCCACCACTGCATCATGACGTATGATGGAAAACGTGCCATCAGAATCTACCCACATCAAACCAAGTTGGCAACCGGATACCAGGTTCACACCACAGTCTGGAACAAACCAAACATCATGGAGAATGATCCCATTGATGTTCACTGATCCACGGGCCAGGACCTGCCATGGTGGCCCTACTCCTAGTGTGCATTGTGTCCAACGATCAATCACTGGAGTGAGATCAGTCAGTAGGTCAAGATTACCAGTCACATGATGAGGACCGCTGGTGAAGTACCAAGCTGTTTCAGCTGTATTGGCCTTGTTGGTTTTTAAGGGTCCACGATTGGGATCAAGGGCATGTGCCAAGGCATCCTTGTTCTTCTCCCTAAGAGGCAGGAAAAGTAAAGCATCAAAACATAAGAAAAAAAACAAGTATGATGAGTAGCTGAATAAATGTTGTTTGTGACATGTTTACAACCTAAATAGAACAAGCAAGATAACTAGATTCAACTCCTCACTGAACCAAAAAGATATTCTCAATAATTTCTTAGAGTTAATATTATCCATCACTTGTCCCATTTGAAGGAAAAGGCAGCTCCAAGTCACAAAAATATCCACGTCAATTGTGTCTGAGGAATGGGGTCGCAGAAGGCATCTCAACACTTGACAAAATTAGGATAGAAAGGGGATACCTCCTCGGAACGATGAAAATTCACAGGTTGGTTTGCAATCCCAAGATATGTGGATCGTTGACTATGGGATGAATTGTAGGATCAAGTTTATGAATGTGAAGCAACAGAAAATATAAAAAGACAATAAAAGAAAATGGAACAGAACTAGATGGTCCGATAATTCATGGCCCTTCAGCTCACCTTCACCTTGACCTACTGTGACCCTCTGTCCACGCACAACAAATTCTAAATATGATTTGGATCGAGATAAGCAGAAGAAAATAGTAGTCATATTGATCTTTCTAGATGTTAAACTGCAGCCACAACTCAAAACCAAAACTCTAGGAACAATTATTTCTACATGGTGAATTACATAAACCATGAATGCGAACAAGTTCACAGCTAATTTGAAAATTATAGAAAGCAGAAGGTTAGCCATATGTACCAATAGCGTGCCGTCATGTAGAACTGCAACCCATGTACAAAAATAAGAAGTAAACACTAAACAAAATCTGATTTTGCCAAGGTTGACCATAATACAAGAACAAAAAGTGGAAAGTCGTTTATTGATTCACCAACAAATTGGTACAAAATAACGTGGCAAGCACATTAACAACTACTACATTGTAGAGACATCACTGGATCCGTATGATGATCAAGTATACCAATGTAATATTGCAACTGCAATCACGTGGCAATTAGCAAATGCCCTCCCGAAGATTTCATCACACAAAGTGCGTGGAAATATAAAAAATGACATATCCGATTGAAAAGCTGAATGGAATGCAAATACGGGATTAGAAAAAGGATTGTCAGCGCTCAAGGACCAAATCAGTAGATTGCAAGAGAACACGACGTGAATATATGCAACCACCTGAAACTGAAAGCATCGTGTTTACTGAACACTTTAGGTACCAATTCGGTACCGTCACTTCACTACCATGCCTGCCTGAGTAGGGAGTCCAAAAACAGCAATTTTCGGTGCAGGGATTTCACGGAACGCCAACTCCAGCTATCCATGTCAGATAAAATGAGGGCTCGTGCATAGCTTTCCAGCCCCGTGCAATATCCACAGACCACATATAGCACGCTGCGCACGCCAACAGCCCAACACAGACAAAATTTGATCATCATTGGACCAATAAATCCGAAGCACGCGCGCAAGCCGAAAGCTTGCACTGCACATGGCCGGAGCAAACAAGCTAGATTGAACAGCAATCGGAAGCTCAGAACGCAGGGACTAGACCTGAGCTGAGGCACCATTGGTAGCACTAGCGCTACTCATAGGGTGACACGATCACGGCACAAGATTGGATCTTTTTGCAACCAAAATTAACAACAAGACGAGGGGCTGGGCCCTCTCGTCGAACGGCTGGCGGGTGAGGAAGGTGCTGGAGCGATTGATGCGTATGCATATATGCATACCTGATGGCCTCCAGGAGCTTGGGGTCCTCGAGGGCCGGATCCACCTCCACCACAGAGTAAATCCTCGGGCTCGCCTCGCCCTTCTTCGCCTTGGGGCCCTGCTTCTTCTTCGCCGCCGCGGCGGGGGACGCAGACGACGACTACATTTGCTGTGGGGATGGGAGGGGAGGGGTCTCTCTCGGCGACGGCGGTGTGAGCGAGGCCGCGAGGGTAAAGTGAAGTAACCGGAGCGCCGTGGACTTGTCGTGGAGGCTTCGCAACTTCGCAAGCAAGGATTTGTACTCGGCGTCGCACGCATTGACCTGATGCCCATTCGATTTTGGACCCTGCGTTGGGCTGTACTGGGAAGTTTTCTATGTTGGCCAAAATACTACGGCTTACGGCTATGCCCGTACATCTCGACGTTAGTCAAACTATTTATAATTAGGCCAAGTTTAAAGTATTCTAACATCTAGAACATTAAAAATAAATTAAAAGTACAAGCACCTACAACATCAAAACCCGCTTGTAAATATTATTTGCCAACTTGCTGTTATTGTAACCGAGAAAAACAAGAAAACCCCGTTGGATGTCTTGCGTGGCCGCATGTTAAAGGGCTACGGAATATACCTACGTAAGGGAGAAAGCAGATGGATTCATGCTGCTAGAACTCGTATCATATAATCCTATTAGGACTTCTTTTTATAACCGACTAATAATTTTAGCCTCCTGAAGTATATAAAGAAGGGCAGGAGTTCCTAAATCAGTAGGCGAAGATCTCCTAGAACCACAACAGAGAACTAAATCCTCAACACCAAACAACACCCAAGTGCAGGGCGCAATATACAACATCCCAAACAGGATGTAGGGCATTACGCTACTCTGGTGGTCCGAACCTGTATAAATTCGTGTCTTATGTCCTCGCTTTTAACTTCAAGTTCCAGATCCGACGATCCCCTACCAACCAATCTACTATGTCGGGATACCTCTCGGTAGGTTGTCGGGTATAAACACCGACATCTGCCATGCGCGTCAGGTAGGGGTGATCGTCGAGATCATCATGCGGGCTTGAAGGATCTCATCATCAAAATCAATCTACTTGAGGAGAAGCATGTCGCTAAGTTCCAATTCAAAACACAAACGAGAAATCCTAGAAAACAATCGGATCATAGCCAATTCCAAGTTCAATCCGACAAGTTTCGGATGGAGACATCGAGTCGAATGTATACAGCATAGCATCTGGTGTAATATTTTGAAGACGGTGAGTCCTCTATAAATCGATTCCAAAACGGAACAGATCACTGGTCCGAGACGGAAAAAGAAAAGTTCATAGCTGCACGTGCATCTAGAAGCATGCAGGCCAACGCCACCGATCCTGATCCTTTGGAGTACAATGCAATTTTGCTATGGGCACACCAAAGAAGACATCAGGAAGCTTCAAGATTTTTTGAAGATGTGCGCGAGCATTACTACACCAACGTCCAGTCACATCGACTTGCCGACGACTATTTCAACTACTCGTCTCGACTAGAAAACTAGTAGAGGGCGAGTTCCACATGATCAGCAACTAGTCGGAATCGACTCCGACTAGTTGGCTTCATCAACAACCGCTACGGCTTCGTCAACAGTTGTCCATGAATCAAGCTAAGTAACTATTTTAATTATTTTATATAATTTTCCTGATTTATTTTCCACATGCAAAGCAACGCGCCGAGTACTTCTTTGTGTACGCCTCTCGACATAAATTACACTCCAGAGCTACACTTTGCTAATTATTCCTGGGGCATGTTGAGCGACAGTTATGGGCTTGGTACACCGAATTACGAAGGCTATAGCCACGTGTTTTGTGCACTGCCGGAAGCTCCGTCAACAGGCTTGGTACATCGAATTTTGGAGGCTACAACCACGGGTTTGGTGCACTAAGTGCTGAAGGCTTGCAGCGACTACACCCTTAGGAGGCACAAATCCTATACGCGGCAAGACGCGCTCTCCTCGCCAAAAGGCAAAAAGTCTTAATGACTACTTTACGCGCAATCACTCTTTTTTTGTCGCAATGTCGACTACTTATTTTTGTTATCTCCTCCTAGCGGTCACTAATCTCCTCGAACAGAACACGCCTCAATTCGTGAAAGCCTCGGATCTTCTGTCATGCCTAAACGCTAGGACGCGAGATAAAGATCTTCGTAGCAGCAGTGCCAGTACCGTGTACACGAGACAAAGATCTCACACGCAATGGTAAAGACTAAATAGGGACTAGGAGACTAAACATAACAGGCTAACTATTTGGTAGAAATATTACCGAAACAATAGCATGACACACAACATTTACATTACATTCATCACTGAATAAATTTCAGTAGTTTCAATATTCTACGTAGGGTATTCTGTAATGTAGCAGCCCGAACCTGTCTAAATCGTGTGTTCGAGTTCACCTTCGAGTTCCTGATCTCGGCGAGCCCTATGCACTAAACACTACCTCAGGAACCCCCTCGGTAGGTTGCCGGGTCTAAACACCAACAGCTGGCTGCCAGATAGGGGCTCTCGCTGAGAATCCACTAGTGAGCTCGATGGCTCAAGTCATCATCAAGCCAACCATCGCGTTCGAAGTGGGTGCGACGTTCATCTTTGGCTCCTGGGTTTGCGTCGCAGGGGGCGTTGGAAACTTCCACCGCCACATCACACCTGCCCCAGAGAAGAAGCAGCAAGCCATCAACCTCCAGCGCCAAGCACTAGAGGATCTCGTCGAGAAATTTGGTGATTTTTTTATTTCTAACCTAGTCAGAGGCTGGAGGGACGAGTCTGAGTACAACACGACTCCTCCCACTAGTCGCACTAGTTTTCACGAGCCAGCGCCTAAGCCATCGTATGAATCGGTCTACAACCCAAATCGATTCCCATTCGGACTTCAAAACATGAGTGCTGTCTACCAAGCTACCATGTCCTGATCACAATCCAATTCGGATATGATCGAGGACCCCAACTACTACTCGGACCCGGACGAGGAGACTCCATTATCAGGTCCATAATAAGGCTTGGTGATTACATCAACCCTACAAAGAAGATTCATCTACTGGCCCAACATGAAGCCTCCTGCTCTCGCTAGGAATGATGACTCACGCCTTATAGCCTACCTCGATACTCTCTCGTACCAGAAGGGAACTCCTCTATCGCCCATCTACAAAGAAGATGGCTCCACAGAGGTCATCATGGGAAGCTATTCTCCGGAGCGGGAACTCTTCGCCCTAGTTGCTGCCCAAGAAGGTGAAGAGAAAGAGCAACCAGAAAGGAATCCGCGACATGAATGTCACCTAGATGACGTCTCGCAGGATGAGCTCACCGCAAACGTTGTCAGAGAAGAAACTGAGGCTCAAAGAACTCGACGGCAAGCAAGAAACGCTGCAAGAGTAGAGCGTTGTCGCCGCCTTACAGTTGACCTACCAATCATGAACTTGGACCACACGTTTGAAGCAGTTCAATCGCGTCAACATTGTACTCCTCTCACCACCGTCGCATCCATTGATCTTATTACTCGGGCAATGCCACAAGACAAGTACACTAGAGAACTAGCTGAGCTGGTGGAGCGCGCATACGAACAACTCGATCAGCAAAACCCAATACACTCAGTTTCACACACTCCATCCCAGCACGGCAGCAGTCATAGGCGCACTCAATCTAGACCAAGTCAAATTAGAGGCACCAGACCAAGCTAAGCCGGAGCAGAAGGTAATCGGGTGGAATCCTTGGGATGCCGTGGCCACCATGGATCCAACCCAGAACCTGAACGTCCAGTAGGGGACCTATTTCAAAAGATCAACACCAGTCGCGACGCTCGTAATGGACGCCACCGCGAGCGTAGTAGGAAGTCGAGCACCTAGGAGAAGATTCTGATGGGTTTCCCGCCTTCTCAAGATGAGTAAGAAAGATAGTTCTACCCGACAAATTCAAATCTCTAGGTATCACCAAGTATGATGGCAAGCAGGATCTAGTCCAATGGCTGTGGTGCTACTCACTGTAAGTAAGTAGTAGGAGGGAACAATGACACCAAGGTCATTTACTTCCCCATCTGCTTGGAGACAGTGCCACTCACTTGGCTCGAGTCATTAGACAAGAACTCTATCGACACGTGGAAGGACCTCAAGGTGGCGTTCACCAACAACTTCGTAGGGGCAATGCAGAATCCTAGCAACAGGATAGACTTGTCTCAAATCAAACAGCAGCAAGGCGAGACCCTGCGTAGTTATCTACGTCGATTCTTCAACAAGAAGGCCACAATCGTGGACATCACGGAGCGCGACGCCATAGATTGCTTCTAGAACGGTATCTATGACCGCCGGATGTTCCAAGATTTTAACAGAAGACGCCCTGAAGATATCAAATATTTTAAGATCATGATACAAGCATATGCGGATGAAGAAGACAAAGAGATCGAGGGGTTTGATTCTAGTCGCAACAAGAGCCAGAACAACAATAATCAGAATAATGGCCAGCGCAATGATAAGAACCGCAACGATCGTCCCAACAATGACAACCAAAATAACTACTCAGGAGGTCAGAAACGCAAGAGGAAGCTAGATAATACTGTTGCGGCAATATCACAATCATCCAAGAAAGGCAGCAGGAATCAAGATAGGACTTCGTTTAGTGAGTTCTTGAAGAAGAAGTGCCCATGGCACCTGTATCATAAGCACTTTGCGATGGATTGTTGTAGTCTACGCAGAGTCATGAAAGATCTGCCGGAACGTTATGGAAACAAAGGCAAGAGCAAGGCCAAAGAAGAAAAAGACGATGGTGACAACCGCAAATTTTAGAACCCTTCAAACACCATCAACGTCATCTTTGGCGGCACACCAGGTACTGCCACTAAGTGGTCCCAGAAGCTAGCCCTCAAGGAGATCATGTTGTGGCGGATCCACTTCGGATCTACTTGGTTAAACATGATTTAGCCGCCTGATATGCGACGCTCATGCCTAAGCCGAGTAAACACGAAGTGCCGTCGGATTTTCCTCCGATTTAACCACTTGAACAGGACCATTTTAGCAGACTCACACGAAGGTGAGCGGTTTCAGAGAGTACAACAAGTCCACCGAGTTAACAACTTAACCACTTAGTTTGGTTACGAAATAAACATCAGAGTTTTACAGGGTTTCCAGAAAGACAAAAGAAAATGAAACCACTAGCGGAAGCAATCGTCGGGGTCGGACGTCCTAGTGAGGCCAGCCGGGACATCACAGATCCCTCTCCTCGCCGTCCGAGGAGGGATCCCACTCGACCGTCCAACCCGGAGGGAGCTGGGGCGGCCAAGTGCCAGCAGGAGAAGGGTCGGGAGCAGCGACCTCACCTGAAAAATAGGAGCCACAACAAGGCTGAGCTACTAAGCTCAACAAGACTTAACCGACAGGAGTAAGCTACTCCACACTTCTAGACATGCAGGGCTTTTTGGCTGAGGGGTTTGTTTGCCAAAAGCGCTAAGTAAAACCCTATTTTCAAGTTTTAGCTCCGGTTCTAAATTCATTAACGGGTCTAGGTTTTTGCAACCTCTTCTAAGCAATCATAGAACCAAACAAGATATGTAGATATATCAACAAAACCATGTCATCATCAGATTCCTCATTTACTCAGGGTGACATAGCGATCAAGCAGTCTCAAACTGTGAGAGGCAGACGAATTGATTCGAGTTCTTTAACCATGCATGGTGAACCTAACCTCACGACATCCGTGCACCCGGAGGTCGCTTCCTGTGTCGGCCTTCCCCATCAATCCCCTAACCCGTGTCAGGCCCATTTCCTTTGGTGCAAGGTTCCACAGACCCGGCCTCTACCGTTCTGTGACCACGCTTGCCACCACGTGCGACAACCAAGCAGGGGAAACTCCGTTCCAAGAACAATGGGGCGACCGCTCACGTCTAGGTTCAATCCGGTACTCGGCTTCCTCATCCCATACTAAGTATGAGGTTAGTACTTTCAAACACTTGATCACGAACACCACCACTGTCGGGCCTTAGCAAGTTTTCATAGACAGACGGGGCGACCATCCGACCACCAAAGAGTTACCCAAACCCTGCCCCGTCCATCGTCCTTATAGTTGTAACAGAAAGGTAGACATCCAACTCCTACAACTCGCGAGTGACAGGGAATCACTCAGCTTTTACCGTCTCTTAGTTAGGCAAGGCAGCTACTCGGTCCAACAGCTAGTGTTCAAATCATAGGAACTAGGCCATATATCTAGGGTTTCAAACAACTCTTATACGTAAGTGCACAAGCATGTTTTAAGGAAGGCATGTGCAAGTTTGGAAAACAACACAGGGTTTTCATGCAACCGGGGCTTGCCTTCGAGCAAGGAGGAAGAGAACTGCTCGACTTCGGGGGCGGCTTCGGCTTCTGGGGGTAGGAGCTCAGCTACAGCTTCGTCTTCTGGCGCCGGGTGTAGCTCGTAGAAGCCGTTGGCGAGGCGCAGCTCTACACGAATGCAATGCAAGAGTTAGCATAAACGGTTATTTCAACAGCAACACTTGCAAGTCTGAGCCCGGAAACTCGCGACAAAGAGCAGGAGGGTGGGGAGGTTCAAGGGAGCTGGTGGAGATCAAGAGGTAAGGGTCGGGAGAGGAACTTATGATCTGATCCTTAAACTAGAGGATGTGGTATACTAGGGATCCTCAGACGCAATCGCTGAAGGGTTCCCAAGTTTTACACATACACCCTCGGGTTGAAGAAAAAGATCACAGCCGAGCCCTCGGGCGAGGCGGATAGGGGTCGGCGGAACAGATAGGGTCGGGCGAGACGGAACCGGGGTCGGGCGGATAAGAGGGGTCGGGCGAAGTGGACTGGGGTCGGCAGCTTACCTTCTTCCTACAAGGAAAGCTTGGGGTCGGGAAGAGGCAGACTTGGGCGGAGGGACTAAGGCTTTGAACAGCGGCTAAGTCCGGCAGTGCTCCGGCGGCGGCGGTGCTTCTTGTGGATCACAAGTGAGCTCTTACGCAGCACGGAGGAGCAAGCGGCTGGGTGGCTTGGGAAAAACGGAGGGGAGCGGAGAGGAGAGTTCCTCAGGAACTTAGTGTGTGGCACTAGGAGCTTGAGCAGGGAGCAAGAGAAATGGCGGAAGGCAGCAATGGCGGAGGGAACTCCGGCAGGCTCGCGCATTCCCTTTTATAGCGGCTGGGACGGGGAAAGGGAAGCGGCGCAGGAGCGAGAAGGGGAGCGGCGCAAAGGCCGGGGAAGAAGCAATAGAGTGCTCTGCCTGGGCGGCGATTGAGCGACGAGGGCGGTGGTACAGGACTTCGGGGATGACATCAGCGGTCATTGGGCTCTGGCGTCAGGGCGGCGCAGGAGCGGGTATGCCGGTGGTTGAGATTTGGCGGAGGCGGGCGTCATCGTGCGGTAGATTTGATGGAAGTGACCGGGTTAACGGTGCTAGAATCGAGGGCGCACAGGTGAGAAGACAGGCAGCCGTGGGCGCGCGGGTGAGCGCGGAGCAACAGATTGTCGGGTGGCTTCTGACAGGGCAGGGAAAGGAGCTGTCGCTGCCGTGGTCGGGGTTGGCGAAGGAGGAATTGTCGGGTAGCGAAGACCAGGCGGCGCGACTGTGTTCGAAGTGACGAAAAAGACGGGCGATATCAGGCTCTGCGGCCGGGATCTGGCGGTGTGATGATGGGCGCGGGAGGCGAGGTGTTGCTGAAAGGTTGCAGAGGGGCTTCCGCTGCCATTGGGGAAGGGAATGTGAGAATCCATTCAGTCGCAGGCCAGAGACGAGGCTGAGCGGCGGGCGTCGGAGAAGATGAGCCATGCGGCGGGGAGACTCTGAAGCGGGCATGCAACTTGAGTGCGCCGGTCGCGGAAGATCTGGGGAAAAAGATGTCGCGGGTCCACCGGTCAGATAGGACGGACGTTTTTAAGGACTTAGAAGGATCCGACGGTGGGCTGGGTTTGGCGGGGTCGGAACTGGAGCGAAGCGGGGAGGGGTCGGGTCTCAGGGGTCGGGACCGGTCGGGAGGTTGAACTGAACACTTAGGCGCGGAAAACTAGACAGGTGCTCAGGGCTAGGATTAAGATTAAATTGGGAGATTTGGGGCCGGTCGTCACACATGTCCATTGAACCTGCAACACCTATGTTCCTCAAGTGGTCTAAGGTGTCAATCACCTTCTCCAGGAAGGACCAATGGACTAGTTTCTCAGACCCAGGATGGTACCCTCTCGTCCTAGACCCAGTAGTCGCGGGCTCCAGACTCACCAAAGTACTCATTGATGGCGGTAGCGGTCTCAACGTACTCTTCGCCAAGACTCTGAGGAAAATGGGCCTTGACATTACTGCTATACTCACCCTGACAAACTCTCCATTCTACGGGATTATCCTAGGCAACGTGGCTATACCCCTTGGTCAGGTGGTTTTGCCAATTACCTTCGAGACCAAAGAACACTACCGGACAGAGTACATCCGGTTCGAGGTGGCAAATTTTGAAACATCCTATCACTCTATCCTTGGAAGACCTGCCTTGGTCAAATTCATGGCCATCCCACATTACGTGTACCTAATACTCAAAAGGCCAGGACCCAAGGGAGTACTCTCCCTGCGCGGAGACTTGAAGAGATCATACAACTGCGACACAGAAGCCGTGGAGTTAGCAGCGACTACTCAAGTGCAAAATTCGATGATGCAAGTCTTCGTCGCCTCCAAGAAACTTTCCCGTTAGAACTCAAGATCTCAGAGAAGAAGTCGGGGGCAACCAAGGTTAAGTTGACAAGTGAAGTCAACATCAAAGCCATTGACCTTAAGACTGATGACAGCTCTAAGACAACCCTGATTGGCTTAGGGCTGGATTCTAAATAGGAAGCCGCGCTCGTCAGCTTCCTCCGGGCCAACTGAGACATCTTCGCACGGAAGCCATCAGATATGCTAGGGGTGCTCAGGGAGTTGATCGAGCACGCACTGAATGTGGATCCCAAAGCTACGCCAAAAAGACAATGCCTACATCAATTCGCCCAAGAATAACAGAAGCAATAAAAAAGAAGCTGGCCAAACTACTCGCGGCGGGCTTTAGAAAAGAAGTCTATCATCCAGAGTGGCTAGCCAATGCCGTCTTGGTGCGAAAGAAAAACAACAATGAGTGGAGGATGTGCATCGACTACACAGACGTCAACAAGCATTGTCCAAAGGATCCCTTCGGGCTCCCTAGGATTGATCAAGTCATCGACTTGACAGCTAGATGCGCCCTGCTCTGCTTCCTCAATTGCTATTCGGGGTATCACCAGATAGCTCTCAAGGAAGAAGACCAAATCAAAACTTCATTCATCACCCCATACTGAGTTTTCTGCTACACTACAATGTCCTTCGGGTTGAAGAACGCAGACGCCACATATCAACGGGCAATCTAGGAGTGCTTCAAAAAATAGCTACACCGTAATGTAGAGGTGTACGTGGATGATGTGGTCGTGAAGACCAGAAATCCCGATGACTTGATTGCGGATTTGGAAGAAACTTTCGCAAGCTTGCGAAAATTCCGTTGGAAGCTAAACCCAACCAAGTGCATTTTCGACGTACCCTCCGAAAAACTACTCGGGTTCATTATCAGTTACCGAGGGATTGAAGCTAACCTCGAGAAGATCTCCGCCATCACTGATATGCACACCCCATCATGCATCAAGGACGTCTAGAAGCTGGCTGGATGCATGGCAGCCCTCAACAGATTCATCTCAAGACTTGGAGAACGGGGACTACCCTTCTTCAAACTACTCAAGTGGCAAGACAAATTCTAGTGGACCGAGGAGGCGAATCAAGCGCTGCTACAATTGAAGGACTTCCTATCAAAGCCACCGGTCCTCACGGCGCTAAATCCTAGCGAAGACTTGTTGCTCTACAATGCTGCGACTACCAATATCGTCAGCACGGCGATCGTGATTGAAAGACCAGAACCAGGCTATGTATATAAAGTACAGAGGCCCGTGTACTTCGTCGGCGAGGTGTTGTCAGATTTCAAAATCAGGTACCCGCCTGTAACACCCAGTATTATTAAAAGCCTAAGAATGGTCACTAAGATGTTAATGGTAAAATTTGGATTAAAAACAGAGTATTATGGGCCAAGTCAATATGACCAAAAATTCAAATTCAAGGTTCAAATTCGGAAAAATTTGACAAAAATGTGGAATCAAGCTTTGAAGGTATTTAGACTTCAAAGAAATCAAGTTTGAAGTAAAATTCAAGTCATAGGCATCTCAAATGCATAGTTAAAGGTGGTTGACTTGAGTTACTATTCCTATCTGAAAATTTGCCAAGTCTGAAATAGTGACGAGCATTCAACTTTGAAATTGATTTCATAAGAAATTTTCATCTAAGCTGAGTAAGATTTTGGAACACAAGTTAACTTGGATGTCCAGCGAAGATATTGGACATGTTGTTGGACAAAGAAAGGAAGGAATTCAAATTTTGCTGGGAGTCCAAATTTTGAAAGATGAACTATTTTCAAGTTAACTGTCGAAACTGAATGGCACAGACCATTGGGGCTCTGAATCAGGAATAAATGGCCAACTTGGGATAAAAATTTGTAAAGATTCCTATATGCAGGTGTTGGACAAAAACATGCAAAATGGGATTTATGATATGTGCTTAACAACTGACAGTGGTTCTTGGACAAGGAGAAGTTAGTTTCAACATTTTAATTTGAGTTCAAAAATGGAACAAGTGGTTGTTTAAATTGGGTCTAACAAAACTGAATGGCACTTTCAGTAAACACTGACAGATAGTGCTCAGCACCAATTTTTAGGGCTCCAATTCAAGTGATAGAATGATCTTTTGCCAGAAATGCAAATCTATATAATGCAGTCCTAAGGATCCTCCACAAGTTTGGTTAAAAGAGATTGTGATGTTTGATTTGGAAATCGGACGCAAGTTTGGTTTGAAGTTTGCACGGAATTGGAAAGAAAAGGGGAGGTGCAGAGCTGAGCTGCTGCCATGCAGCTGCTTGTCGCCTATGGCAAGGGCAGTTTTGCTGTGCCACAAGCCGGCGCAGGCGTGCGACGCGAACCAGGCAAGCGGGCAGGATGTGGCCGTCAAGGAGGCGGTGAAAATTTGTATAAATTACCGCTCCCACCAGCCATCTTTGTCCTGTTACCACGCCGCTCACTTTTTACCGCACCTTGGTCGCTGGCGAGTTCCGCCACCATCCCACCACTGCTGGTCGTTCCCTTCCACCAGAACCACCACCTTGACATCCTGAACCCATCCCACTAGTTGTTGTTCAGCCCCATCCACCACAGCACCTTCCCGCTGTCATCTTCCCCAAGTCCGGCAAGTTCTCTATTTTAGTAAGGCCACCGTTGTGGAGCGCTATGTTGCCATAGCTTTGGTCACCGTCTTAGTGTATGGGTGTCTCACGCGTGAGCCGTAGATAGTTTAAGTTTAGCTTGTTGGCCTGGAGCATGGCCGGCTTGGCCGGAATTCCTACGCCACCGCATGCGCGCCTCCGCCATGGCCACCGTAGTCGAGCTCTTTGCTCCGGCTACGGGGAGCTTTGGTTTGGACGAGCGCCAGGCATTTTAGGTCGAGGCATAGCTCTAGAGGTAGCCTGTGGGCAGAGAGTCGCCGTCATTGCGCCGTTCACGCCGGGCACCTTAGCGTCGCCGGCTCCGCTGCTGTCCTCTGCCGTTCACCTCTACTGCTAGCCAACCTACCCCAATAACACCACCAGTAGATGCGCGTGGTCGAGGCGACTCTAGTTGGGTAGTCCCCGTTGCTGGAGACCTTGCCGGCGGCGAGTTTCCGTCTCAACCCAATGGTGAACCGACGGTTTGGGCCAGGGACACTGTGCTTAGGTCCAGGCTTGCGTGTCAGTGAGATGGGTTAAGGTGGGGGTGAGTAACAGAAGGTGTCCAAGGGGGTTTTAGGAAGAAATTGATTTAAGACTTTTAGAAATTAGATTTAAATTCTATTTTCATATTTAATTCATTATAATTTATAGAATTATCCAAATTTAGTGAAACCAACTTTATTAGGTGTATTTTATTTTCCTTTATGCATAAAAAATTCTTAAACCCTAGGAAAAGATAATAAAAAAGTTGGGTAATTATTTAGGTTCCTTTATTAAGGTATTTAAATAAATACTTAACCTTTATGAAATGTATAAAATTTTGAATAATATTTTATTCTTCGCAAATACTTATTAATCCATAGGAATTAAGTTTTAGTATTAGAAATTTAATTATAATGCTTTTCTAAATAAAAGAAAAGGCTTAAGTTAGGTTAGTTAAGAAATTAATTTGTGGGTTAATCTTTTATGGGTAGATTAGGTTGGCTTGCAACTTTATCATGAAGATAAGTTGTATAGTCAATATTTTAAAAAGTTTTGCATATTCTAACTATGGCATGCATCATACCATAGAACCTGAAGCTCCGAAAGTGGATTTCTTGGATTTCTCTGAAGAACCTCAGGAATTTGAGGAGGTTATTGAGGTGGTTCCTTATGTTGAAGGATCTTCCGAAGAAACTAATTTTTTTTGAACCAAGGCAAGCCCTGGTGCATCTACACCTATCTAGTTTCAGAAATTATTATTCATGTGTCCAAATTATAGGGTATTTCCTTATTTACGCATTAAGTCTAGGATTTGATTGAAACCTACTCTTGTGCATAATCCAACCTTGTTTATGGGACATCTTTGCCATCTGTTCAAAATAATTAGTAACCATTCTATGCTTAGTAATGCTTGGATTTCCCTTGAAGTAATTTTGTTACTCAACCACCTAAGGTTAATATTGTCATACATGTTGATCAAGGAAATGACTTTGAATTTTGAAGATGTGGACATAAGCTAGAGATGGTAGTTTTGTCCACTAAAACTAATCTGTTTAAGGCTCGTTCGTAGTTTTAACCGCTGATCAAGTGATATTACCTGGTTGCTTATTGTCTTTAGGGACCAGCAAGCCCGATAGGTTAGTTGGCTCTCTAATTGGAAATATTCTTACCCGTCCTTGGCGTGTGGAAGAAAGGCAGGGGCGTAGCCTGAAACTCACATGGAGATCAGGCCAGACGTGGGGTCCCATGTGGGGGTGCATCTTGGGTACGGCTAATCGAAAGGTCGTTATGCGCAAACCGATCAGTTATGCATGGCTGGTGATTAAGTATCTCCTGCAAAATACAAATCGATTCGAATGGCCGCAATTCTCGGTTATGAATGCTCTTGATCATCGCTTAAGCATCGTAGAGTAATCAAGTTTAATATGATGTTTTCCTTGAATTAATATTGTTGTATGATGTTTAGTTCCACTTGAGTCAACAAAACATTTTATTCACCTAGAATGGTTAGGTAAGAACTAATCATGATTAAAATAATAAAATTAAGGTTCCACAAGTAGTAAGCTTTCTGCAAAAATGTGAGTCAGTCAGTACACTAAAAAGCTATCATATTCCTTGAAATGTTACTGTTAAATCTATCTATACTAGTTAGACGGGTCAGTCTTGCTGAGTACCTTCATACTCAGGGTATCCCTTGTTGTTGTTTTCAGATGTACAGGAGGGGTCAACCGAAAAGGAAGGCCCGAAGAACTAGGGTATTTTACAGGTCTCGTAAATACCCTAGAATGAAATCTAGTTGTTTAATTACTTTACCTCCCGGACTTGTTCTATATTTGAAACTCTTAGAATGGTCTAACTTGCACTCTAAGTTTGTTTCAATCTATGGTTTGTAATAATTTGTACCTCCAGTATGTATGTAAAAATGCAATATTTGTTGATGCTTTCCCTTCGCGGAAGCGATCCTGATGTATGGCTACGATTCGAGTCGTGGATGTTTCGAGACGTCCTAGGGATACTCGACGGACTACCGGGTTTAAACTGTTTTAAGTGTGTTTTGAATAATTGCTATTCCGACAGAGATTAGGCGCACTTTAGCCAGTTTAAGTTGGACATTCTGCCACACTGCTAGTCCAGAAATTGCTATACGCAATACTCTAGTCACCTCGCGGAAGCTACAACATTATTTCCAAGAACACAACATCTTCGTCATCACAGATTTCCCTTGGGAGAAATTCTCCACAATTGAGATGCAACAGGAAGAATATCCAAGTGGGCAGTAGAACTCGGAGCATTGTCCCTGGAATTCAAGTCAAGAGCTGCCATTAAGTCATAGGCACTAGTCGATTTCATGACAGAGTGGCGGGAAAATCAAGTACCAAAACCGGCAGAGAGCTTAGAGCATTGGGTCATGTACTTCGATGGATCACTCAAGCTTGAGGGCACCGGTGCAGGAGTACTCTTAATCTCTCCCAAAGGCGAACAACTCAAATATGTCTTGCAAATCTTTTGGGAGGTATCCAACAATGAAGCTGAATACGAAGCGCTTCTGCATGGGCTCCACCTAGCAGTCTAGCTAAGAATCAAGCGATTGTTGGTCTACGACGACTCACAGGTGGTAATCAATCAAGTCGATGACGAGTGAGATCACCACAAGGACAACATGGATGCATACTGCCTGGAAGTACGCAAGGTAGAGAAAAAGTTCTCTGGGCTGGAGTTCCACCATGTAGCCCGCGATAACAACGTAGTCGTAGACGTCCTATCCAAGCTTGGATCTACTTGTGCTCAAGTTCTAGCTGGGGTTTTTGTCCATGAACGACACAAGCCATCCATAGCAGAGCCGGCGCCATCAAAAACTACCAATCAAGGTCATGATGCAGCAGACTGGGAGGTTATCATGATTGATGTAGAATGGAGAACCCCCTTTGTCGACTACATCAAGGAGAACAAGTTACCTCCAGACAAAACAGAAGCAGAACAAGTCTCGCAACGTGGTAAGAATTATATTTTAGTCGAAGACAAGCTCTATAGACGAGGCGCATCATCTGGAGTACTCATGAAGTGCGTCTCATGACAAGATGGCAAGGACATACTGGAGGAAATACACAAAGGCATCTGCGGCAATCACGCATCCTTGCAAACAATCGTGGGTAAAACTTTCAGAGTAGGGTTCTACTGGCCTACAGCTCTTGCTGATGTCGAGGAACTAGTCCGCTGATGCTAGGGGTGCCAATTCTTCGCCAAGCAACAACACGTCCCTACCTACAAGCTAATCACCATACCACCCTCTTGGCCCTTCGCATGCTGGGGGCTAGACATGATTGGCTCGTTGCCTACAACACCTGGAGGGTTCAACCGAGTACTCGTGGTGCTCGACAAGTTTACCAAGTGGATCAAGGTGAAGCTAGTAACTTGCCCCAAGGCAGACAGGGTACTTGACTTCCTCGATGAAATTGTCCATCGTTGCGGCTTCCCCAATCACATTATCACAGACCTGGGCTCCAATTTCAACAACCACGAGTTCTGGGAGTACTGCGAGAACAGCGGGATCAATGTCCGGTATGTCTCTATCGCTCATCTGCGGGCTAATGGCCAAGTTGAGCACGCCAACGGGATGTTACTAGAGGCTCTCAAGAAAAGATTACACGACATTGGAAACACTGAAGGTGGCAAGTGGCTCAAGGAGCTACCCAATATCCTCTGGGGGCTTCACACTCAACCATGTAAGCCTACAGGGCAATCGTCCTACTTCCTAGTCTACGGATCAGAAGCCGTTCTCCCCACTGACGTCATGTGGAAATCTCTAGTAGTCGACCAGTATGAGGAGGGCGCAACAGAAGAAACAAGGCGTATAGACTTAGATAGCCTCGAAGAAGCTTGTTGTGCAGCACTCGGCCAGTCGGCAAGGTATCTTGAAGGAATCCGCTACTATCATGATCGCAACATCAAAGAACATTTGTTCAACGTAGGTGATATGGTCCTCAAGCGTATCTTAGACACCAAGGGACTGCACAAGCTAAATTCACCATGGGAGGGTCCTTTCATTATCTCAAAGGTCATTGGACCTAGGTCGTACAGGCTCCAACACCTATCTGGCGAAAACGTCGACAACTCATCGAATATCGAGCAACTTTGTCGATTCTACCCTTAGTTTATATATTCATGTAAACTGGCCATCGGCCTCAGTTGTATAATTATAATTTAATAAAGAAGATTTATTTTTTATCGTAAAACGACTACTTCTGCCTGATTGCGACTTGCAAGAGCAAGTTCACAGAGCTATTCAGCTCCCCGGGTACTATCGCCCAACTCACAACTTGTAATCACACGTCCATACAAGTCAACAAAAGTATTTTGTGAGTTATTCCGCTCATGGGACAAATCTGTCCTCTCGACGTCCTTCAGAAAAGAAGCCGTCAGCAAGTTCGGAGTTATTTAGACTACCCGAGCTCTTATCTAGACAAAGTCTGTCTAGTCGTGGCTTCTAATAACAAGTCTGCAGCTCTAGGTTTTTGGGAGCACAACATCTAAACAACCCAGAGGTTGCAATGCTAGGCCCAGCTGAAGAAATCCTAAAGAGTCTACGTGCCTAAAGAGTTTGACTACCCAGATGCCCTAAGTCCTCGCACTCCGCAGAAAGAGGTCGCACCCTAAAAGTACTCTACATCGTGTATCTGAGGAGGCTCACAAGAGTAGCCTTGTGCGCAGACACTCACGAGTATCGTACGAGCAGTTATCAGGGTAGTCCGTGAGATACGCTAAAGAAAAACACACACAAGTTGACAATAAATAGAACTTGCAACAAGACTTCAAATAATTTACATTTTATTCATATCATATTTATACTACAATGAGCTGATATTCATCTCTTTACATAATACTACTGAAGTGACTAACTACCTCCTTTGCGATAGGAGCCACCTTCTACAGGTACTGCTCGAATTGGTCATCAGAGCAGTCTTCTGTGATCCCTTCCACAATGAGCCAGATCCGCTTGCGGATAAAAGGATTTCACAAAACCTAGCAACTGTTTGGAGACCGACTCGACTATCTTCTAGACGTAGCCAATAAACTTGGCAGGCACCTCATTGAGTACCTCCGACAGAGGTCAGGGCTCCACACCTTCCGCTGGGGGCTCCACCATATCGACAATGGGCTGAGCGTCTTCAGTTAGCTCCTTCAAAGCAAGCTTTGTGGCCGCCAGCTCAGCCTCGCACTCTTGTATGGTCTTCATGGCATTCACCAAGTCGAGTTCTCCATCTGTGTGCATCCTCTCCTTCTCCAGGTGGTGCTCCAAGTTCTCGTACAGAGCAAACAATTTTTCGTGCTAATCCATCGCCCTATATTAGGAGTTCTGCCAATCAGTGGCTTGGCCTTGGAGATCTTCCTTTATCTTCTTGAGCGCTACAAGAACAACACAAAGGGAATTCAGCACTACCAAGTGGAATCAGTACTCGACGACTAATGGGAGGAAGACCAATTACCTTTTAGTTGATGCTTCAAGGCTTTGTTGCACTTCCGGAGGTGGTCTTTCTCCTCCTTGAACTGCTGCACGGTGTTGCGGTACTCAACGGCTTGGCCGTCATATTTCATCAACAGCCGAGATGAGTACTCCCGCTCCTTGGCAAGTTCCCACTCGAGTGCCTCAGCTCGTATTATAGTGTCGCCATAACCCTAGAGCATCTCAGACTTCCGGCGGGAGCATTTGATTAAATCCTGCAAAATAGAGCAAGTACTCGTATCAAGATACAAATACTAATTTCAAGTTATGGACAAAGTAGGAGGAGTCTTACAGCTGCGTATTCACCTACACGGCGGTACATCTCCATCATCATGACCTCCCTTTCTATGGTGAGCAGCAGGTCAGTGATGAGTTGGATGTCTTCCAAGTTCACCCCCTCAGCTATCCATGGTTCCTCATGCTCTTCGGTGATTGTTGCACCAAGAGGAACCAAGGCGTGGCTAGTCGACGGACCCGCCTCGGAAGGCAGGATGGAGGCCAATACTTCCAGCACTCCAACAGCTTCAGCCTCTACCTCTAGCTCGGGGACTACAAGGGTAGCCACGACTGATGTAGCACTAGCCCAATCTTCCGAAAGGTAATGATAAATTCGATTGGTGGAGACTCGACGTTGATGATCTTCCCTGCAACTGCTACACCGTTGCTTCGTTGGTTATCAACCAAGCACAACTTGATTCACCGCGCCGAGAAGGCTTTCCTTGCAAGCGAATCGAAGGACACAAGTAAGAAAGTGTAATGGGTGGTGGCGAAAGTGGAAAGCAATATCTCAAATGGCTTACTACCGTCTTGCAAGTGTTCTTACCAAAGCCAACAGGGTGGTACAATCGGTTGTCAAGCTTGGGTGTAACAGTTGCAAGGTGAACCTGTACTGACAGAAGTATATGTGGAGCTTTGGGCAGGCACAATATGGTAGCAAGGAAAAACAATAGCCAAAGCAGATTAGCAAAGTTCAATAAGTATCCAAAGTACAAGTCACAGTTGCTGACTAAGACATGTCCCTAGACGTAGCACAACAAGATGGAATGAGCCACGATGGATAGAACTCAAAGAACAAGCAAGCAGCAACTCATGCAATTGTTTTAATTCTTTTCCCTTATTTTCCCTCCAGGACTAGTAGGAAGCCACTTTTTTATTTTTCTCAACTATTTTTTTATATTTTTCTCTAAATAGGAATCACACAAGATGGAACCACAAAAATTTGCACCTTAAATAGAGGTGTGATGTGATCTAAAAAAAACAGGCACGTTTGCTGAAAACAGTGCAACAACTTAGAGGCTTGAAAACTCCCACATCCTGATTGTTTTTTGGAAAGCTAAGAATTGCAAAAAGCCAAAGGGGTTGAATTGTATGTGTAACTTTTCGTTCTGAAAATTCGAAAAAAAAATCACATCAATCGGAGTTCCGAGCGAAAAGTTATGCCTTTTTTAAGGAAAGTCGCCCGAATCAGGGTTTCGGAAAGGCACAACGCGGCTGGTAAGGCGGCGGCGGCTAGGGCAAAGCGTCCCTATCCGTCCAACGCTGATCATCGTTGAGCAAAGCTTCTCAGCAAGCAATATAGGGGCACCAACGTCCCTGGTATGCAACAATTAGGTATTCGCCAGATGAATCAAGAAGGGCTACGATGCAAAGGCGACACAAAGTGGCTGGCAACCTATCTAGGGATTGCGCGGCGAGAGTTCACACAAGGCGGCTAGCAGGGCAAGTCAATTAATGTGGGGGCTCAACTTGTTGTTTGGGTAAAGGTGGATGGGATAGCAGCGGAAACAATCAAATAGCGATTGGCGGTTGAAACTACGACCACGAACACACTAAACCAGCAACAAGACTCGACTACGGACACAAACTCAACAAAGCGAATCTAAAACGGAAATTGCAAAGGCTAAAAAGGCGATAGGATAACAGAAAATGTAAATATTTTTGGGCTTTTTGTGGACTATAGGTGTTGAACACGAACTGAATCTAACGGGGAAACACAATAGTATACCTCACGGGTAACCTGGAATCCTGATACCACTTGATGTAGCACTGGCTCGATCTTCCAAAAGGTAATGATCAATTCGATTGGTGGAGACTCGACGTTGATGATCTGAGCTTCTAATCATACATGATTCGAATCCCTACAACCGCTACACCGCTGCTCCGTTGGTTATCAACCTAGCACAACTTGATTGACCTCACCGAGAAGGCTTTCCCTGCAAGCGAATCGAAGGACACAAGCAAGAAAGTGTAAACATGCAATCTAATATTGTAGATGAATGAAGTAAGAAGGGTTCAAGCTCTCAATTCGAAAGGACTAATCGACACAGTCGAGGAGAACAAGAACAGGGGCCCTGGATCACTGTAAAAGGACTTGTCGCCATAGTTACAACGAACCAATCTCAGTTTCTCAAAGGAAAACTAGAACTAAACAAAACCCAAGTTTTTAAGGTGGCCGCTACTGAGTTTATATCAAAAGGAGCGAACTAGGGTTGGGGCGACCAGGAAGGGGGCACCCACAACTTGGGCTTAAGGCCCGACACGATACAAGGCTAAGTTGGCCCAAAACTTATGATGCAGCACCTTGTCATGGTCACACAGAATGATCCACGAACCTTCCAGAGCAAGGACCAAAACCAAAAGAACGGCATTGTCGTTCCCATTCCAACACATCAAAGAACACCTCGTTTCGATGTCGTATCAGGGAGATATGGCCAAAACTGTGCAAGGGTGTCGGCTGAATCCAAAACGAACGCGACGACTGAGTTGGTGATGAATTGTAACTTAGGGAAGACCATGACTCGTGCGTGTCCAGCATGACGATGTCCTCATCAAGAATTCCTCTGAATCCTCCTCCTCGACTACCCCTTGTACACTTGCAGCCATGTGTACGCGCAGAGCGGCATCAAAGCCATTTGATCTGGGAGGAGGAGGAGCGGAGCAGAACAAGTGTACATCTTCCTGCATAAGAAGACAAGTCAGAACATCAACAATTACAAAAATTAGTACTCGAGGGCTACGGCCACGGGTACTTACACTACTTGGCGGGTTGGTGGTGTAGTGCTCTCGCACGATTGTTGGGATCTCGCTTGCATGCTTGAAAAGGCACCTCAATCGCACCATGACTTCGTCCATTGTGAGGTCCTCTGGTGACATCCGAGATGGATCATTGGGGTCGGAGTAGTCGTACCCCCATGTGCACCGCAGTTGCAGGGGTTGAATCCGTCTCTTCATGAAACTAAAGGCCACCCCAACTCATGTCAGTCCTTGTTGCTTGAATCTGGCTATCTTCTTCAGGAGATCGGGTAGCTGCAAGCTGTCTCCATGGGTAGGCTTGTCCAACCACCTGTTGTTCCAAATCGGGCGGTGGCCTGTCACCTTGGAAAGCTTGGCCTCGTGGTTGCCGATGTAGCACGACCTTTCCTTCCACCTGAAGAGTGAGTCAATCAACTCGTAATCCAAGTATAAACCCTTTACCTTCTCCCTCGTTTGGATTCCAGCCCTGCCGACTACTTTTCTATGCTCTATCTTGGGCTGGGGCTTGACTTCGAAGAACTTGCGGAATAGCTGAAAATGCAGCTGGATTCCCAGGAAGGCTTTGCACAGATGAACAAAAATTACGATATGCAGAATACTGTTGGGGTTAAGGTGAACCAGTTCTAGCTTGCAATGCTCCAAGAGTCCGCGGAAGAAATCAGAAGCCGCAATGCGAAACCGCGTTCAATGAAGTGGGTGAATATTACCGTCTAGTCGACATATGTCTCCATTGGCCAGAGGTTGCCATATGCAGCTCTCCAATTGATGATGTCTTGCCCTTGGAGCAGATTGGCTGCCACCAATGTCTTGATGTCCGCCTCCTTCAGCACGGATTTCTTCCAGGCACACGCGGGCAGTGGCGGGGCCGTCTAGTCAGTCTTGCCATATTTAGGAGCTGGCAGCTGGATCTCCTTCTTCTTCTCTGACTTCTTCTTCCCGCCTTCTACTGCATTGCTTGAAGTCACCTTCTTCCCCATCCGTGCTGCCACGAGGGTCTTCTTGCACATGCGCTTGGGGGCTAAGTGGTGGGGAACGGTGGCGCTCGAGCTTGAGGATCAGGCAGCGGCGGTGCTAGGGCCACAATGCGAAAGTTGAAAGAGCAAATTGCACAGGTGAAATGGCAGGGAAGCTTTCCTCCGTTATTTATAACCACAGCGCAGTAAAAATAGTAGCGAGGTTACTATGAATATTCCGTTTCTAAACGCCCGAAGATTTCGCACCTGGCTGATAGTTTCCAATATTTTCGGAAGAGATAAGATTACTGTCGGCGAACGGTCACGTTAACCAGTGATTAACCCTTATACCCAACTAGTCGTGTAACGGCTCGAGGGTTGTGTGCCACGTGTCCATCGGCTAAAAAGTTTTTTCTTTGGATCTTAAGGAAAAAGAGATGCAAAATTACATATTGACCCTCAGCCTAATTCTTCAATTCAACCGAAGGCTCGGGGGCTACTCCATATGGAGTGCGACTTTTGTCGCACTTCCATATAAAATTCAAGGTCAAGTTAAATAAGGTTTGAGCACATTCTAGCTGCATGGTAGTACTCGAGTACGTTTGAAGACTCAACCTGATGGAGTACTCGAAGAGCATCAAAAACTAGTCAGAAAAGCCTACAAAAGTACCTGGAATTGCTGCATTTGACTAAAAAGTACTCGAGGGCTTGTCGTACATACATCTATGGGCCCACCAGAAGGTTTGGACAGTCATAGATACAGGAATGTACACTAAGACATGTCAGACATGGAGACTACAGTGCAGGACGGCGTGGTCTACGTGGCAAGATAGGAACTAGTCGAGGATTTGGAAACTACTCGTAGCAATTAGAGTAGGACTCACTAGTCGAATCCGACTTGTATTCTTATAAACAACTGACCTGTAACCCTGCCCCCAACAATATAAGGCGAGGCAAGGACCCCCTCCAAAGCAATCTAATACAACCAACACACATGATGTAGGGTATTACGCAATCTAGCAGTTCGAACTTGTCTAAATCATATGTTCGAGTTCACCTTTAAGTTCCTGATCTCGGCGAGCCGCACGCACTAAACACTACCTCAGACACCCCCTCGGTAGATTGCCGGGTCTAAAAACCGACAACAGGCTTAGGGGCTAAGCGCCAATTACTTCTCAGAATATCTTCAATGGCTAAGCTAGCTTCCAAGCTCGGGGGCTAAGCGCCAAATAACTACTCGACGTGACTTCTTCGGCTCACCTGGCGTATAAGCTCGGGGGCTAGACGCCAAATGACTACTCGAAAGACGACTTGCATGAAGACTAAAAGACCCTCGGATTGATTATTTAATCATTCCAAGGCTCGGGGGCTGATAAGCTACACCCAACAATTGATTTTTTTCAAGTTGAAGAAAGAAGATTCAAGATTTTATTAACCCTCAGCCTGATTCTTCGATTCAACCTAAGGCTCGAGGGCTACTCCATATGGAGTGCAACTTCCGCCGCCCTCCATATCAGCAAAGATGAAGATTACAAATTTAAGAAGATCAAGGGTTTGAACACACCATAGCGTCATGGCAGCTTTAAGGAACTTTGAAAATTTAACGAGACAAAGTACTCGAAGAGCCCCAAAACTAGTCGGTGAGGAAATGAAAAGTACTCGAAGGCCGCTACACTCGACTATGAAGCGCTCGGAGGCTTGTTGGGGATACATCCCCAGTACCCGCAAGGAAGGAAGAAGATGGATTTCTACTAAGATTCCTCTGTAATTCTACTAGGACTCATACCATGTAATCCTGCTAGGACTCCTCCTTGTAACCAACTAGTAATCTCGCCCCCTTGCAGGGGTCCCTAGATCGGTTGGCAAAGACCTCCTAGGATCACAATAGAGGACCAAATCCTCAACACCAAACAACACCCAAGCGCAGGTTGTAATATACAACACCCCAAGCACGACGTAGGGCATTACGCTACTCTGGTGGCCCGAACCTGTATAAATCTGTGTCTTATGTCTTCACTTTTACCTTTGAGTTCCGGATCCGGCGATCCCCCACCAATCAATCTACTATCTTGGGATACCCCTTGGTAGGTTGCCGGATATAAAACACCGACACACGTGTCACGTGAAAAGTGGGATTTGAACGAGTGTGGCATAATAAGACGAACACGGATCTGCGACTTCTAGCTTACCCCACAACCCATGTTGGTAACGCAGTTCTAAACAAGACCATTGTTCTTTCCTAAAAAATTGGTTAAATTTAGAATAATTTGACTTAGAGTCAACTCAAAACTTAGATTTTTGCATGAACGGCGTATATTTTAAGTCTGCAAAATTGATGTTTAACCAAGTCATTAGAAAATCTTTGGTAAACTATTGAGTAACTTACATCCATACAACAAACTTAATGAGTATGTGTAGATTGGTGCAGCAACTCGTAAACTACTCAATATCGCGCAACATCTTGGCAAATTAATACATCTACGGGTCAAATGTGGTTTGTGTGGCAAAATATGTGTGAAGAACAATGCGCATGTTTGTTTCCACTACAGATGAATGGTTTGTTCAATTTGACATGTTGTGTTAATGGTCAATGATTTCTTAAGACCTAAACTTTGTTCATTTGACATGTTGTGTTAATGGTCAATGATTTCTTAAGACCTAAACTGTTTTGTTGAACTAAAAAAACTATTTAGAGGTTTTCTAGTTGCTATATTTTGAAAATCCTAGGCTTCTCTTATGTATAATTAGTTGCATCACCATTTGCATTATTCTTCATCAAGTGGCTTTAGATGTACCTTGTTTGTTTAAATTGATTTGGCATGCTATTTTCAAGGGTGATCATATTTGCTATGCTATTTTCACTAATGATCACTCTTGATATGGTCAGACTTATCTACAAAAGATCATTCTTAGTTATGTTCCATTTCTCGGTCATGTGATCCATCGTTATTAGAGTTTTTTTTTGTTTTAACTCTAATGTTGAGTGAATGATTGGTTGTGGATACAAATTCATGAACATAAGAGTATGTATTGTTTGATTTTTTCGCCATCCTAACTTTGATTATGCTAAGGAGTAGCTTGTAACCGGACATGATGAAGTAATCCAAATATCTATTTCGTGCTATCTTGTTCCATCCCGTTTGGATTTGCAATTTCCATTTGTGTTCTTCGCGTTCTTGC
Source organism: Setaria italica (assembly GCF_000263155.2). Classification (NCBI taxonomy): domain Eukaryota; kingdom Viridiplantae; phylum Streptophyta; class Magnoliopsida; order Poales; family Poaceae; genus Setaria; species Setaria italica. The sequence continues at coordinate 27,885,644 of NC_028452.1, forward strand.
TTCTTCCTCTCCACCCCTTCACGTTTTTGTTCGATTCATGAGTTGTGGGGTGTTTTGAGTCAAACCGATTATTTTGAGATGAACTAGGACGTGAATTGAACCTTTCCACCAAAGGGATTTGATTGAAACCTCACGAGTTCAGAGATCGGAGCGATTCAAGTTTAGGGGTTGAAAAAATAGTGCTCTTCACAAAATTTGGAATTCCCTTTGATTGACAAATCTTTTGGGGATGTTTTCTTAGGGGAAGTTTCTTTACTATGTTGTGAGGCTATGATTGAAATTTCATGATTTTTGGAGTTCATTTGATCAAGTTTCGGATTTTTCTTTCCTCCTCATGCAGGCTGTTTTGGAATTCCAGAAATCTCCGAACCTAATTCCGGAAATTTCCGAAGGTTTCTCCAGGAATCTCCGCACGTCCGAATTTTCCGAAGGTTCTTTCGGATTTTTCCGCACAGAGGTGTTAGTTTTCAAAGTTCCTCTTCCGAAGTTTATTTGGACTCTTTCTTGCTTCCGCTTGTATCATATTGGGTGATGCTAGGTCCATTAGCTCGTTCATAGCTAATTGGACTTGATTTTGTTAGAAGAGAGGTTGGGGGATTTTAGTCGAGGTTTTTGAAAAAATTGGAATCGGCTCCCATTCACCCCTCTCTAGTCGCCTTTCCAGTCCTCCATAAATTGATTTGGCATGCTATTTTCAAGGGTGATCATATTTGCTATGCTATTTTCACTATTGATCACTCTTGATATGGTCAGACTTATCTAAAAAAGATCATTCTTAGTTATGTTCCATTTCTCGGTCATGTGATCCATCGTTATTAGAGTTTTTTTTGTTTTAACTCTAATGTTGAGTGAATGATTGGTTGTGGATACAAATTCATGGACATAAGAGTATGTATTGAACTTTAGAAATTTAGTGTACGAACACTGCCAGTTTGTCAGAAATTAGATTCATTTTGGAATAAAAAACTATTGGTTGAATTAAAGAAAATAGACTTTGTGGCCGGTAACTCATCAGGAGCTCAGGACCCTAAATAGAAGAAAAATTGACATGGTCACGATTGTTTCTTGTACAAGTTTAACCCAAAATCAAACTCCAATTTCCACAAAAGCCATCAAAATGAAACGAACAGAGGCGCTAGACGGCTGTCATCACGGCGACGGTGAACAAACTGACGCCGAACCAAAACCAAAAGCCAAAGCAGACCAACCCAAGCAAAGGCAAGGGGATCTCCCGAATCTCCCATTCCAGAGGTCTCCGCGCCGCGTGCGCTGCCGGCATATAGGTTTTCGCCATCGCCGCTGCCGCCGGCGATGGACCCACCGGCGGGGGGTTCCCCCGATCGCCGGGGGAGCGGACCGGGCGCTGGCGCTGCACCCTCCGGCCTCCGCCGCTACGGCCTCAACTTCTCCGCTTCCAGCCTCCTGCAGGCCCCCCTCGCGGCGCTCCTCGAGTACTCCGGCGTCGTACCCTCCGTCCCCGCCCCGCAGGCGCCGCACCACCCGTCCGCCGCGCCCTCTTCGCCGTCGTCGGCGTCCGAGGTCGACGGCCTCCTCTCCGCCGCGGCAGCCGGGGACGGGGAGGTCTCGATCCGGATCCAGGGCGGCCCGGGCGACTCGGAGGCCGCGGGCGGGGCGGCCGCGGGGACCTCGTCCGAGGACTCGATCGAGGCGACAGCAGGCTCGGAGGTTGACCAGGCATCCGCCGCCGGGAGGGGAGCAGGCGGTGCTGACGCGGAGGCGAACGGCGCTGGGAGCGGCGCGTCGGGGAACGGGGGCGGGGACCGCGCGTACCAGCGGTACGACGTGCACCACGTGGCTCGGTGGATCGAGCAGATACTGCCTTTCTCGCTGCTCCTGCTCGTCGTTTTCATTCGGCAGCATCTCCAAGGTTTGGTTCACATTTCTCTCGTTTCCTAAAGATGCCTGGTGTATGATTACTGGCACTTGTGCGACCTTAATGTTGTGACTATTCTAGTTTGCTGTTAACAAATTGATAAGACTGTTGTTAAACAATCGAGGAATTTAGTGCTGAGTCGACAAGAACTTTGTCCGCTTATGTTAACATTTGTCATTAGGCTCTACTACCTTCTGTTGTGAATTCTAAGCTAGAAGTAAAAGGATATGGTTTGGGGTGTACGACTACTTAGTTCACCTGTGTTTATGTTTCAAGCTAGCCTGTGCTACGCCATTTCTGTACTATGGTATGGTATGGCTTCTATTTTGTATGATGTGGTTCCAATATTCTGTGGTTGCGGGTTTTACGTTTGTTATGTTCAGATGTTGCCGTTGGGTTCCTAATGTCGTTAGATTTTGTAGTTTGTTACGGTGGTCTTTGACATTCAATCATGAATCCAATCCGGATAAGCACTACAGCTTGGTCTTGGAAGCTAGCTCTGCTAGCTAAGCCTAATTGGACTTTCTGGAGTCAGGCTCCTGTATAGTTAGCAGCTGTTGATTTTCCTTACCAATCTGTTGGAGCTTTTCTGCTTGTCTGAAATGATGGCTTGAAGGAGCACATCTACATTTACCATAATAGGAATTCCTTGTATGTGCTTATATCTTTCTAGCTTTGCAATATACTCCTACTTCAGATGTGTGTATCTTTCCAGGCATTTAATGTGTCTGTTAGGGGAGGCTGTTGCAATTAGCTTATGAGTTATGGGTCATCTTTCTTTCTTTTTAGTGAACTGTGGCAGGTGCTCTGCAATTTCACTGTAGTAGGAAGCAATTCAAATATGTACAGGGATTACACTAAGCTAACTCTAACTAAAAGGGAACAACAAGAGTAGCAGCAACAAATGGTTCATAACCTATGTTACATGGATACGAGGGAGAGGTGACGTATCGCGTATCTGATACGTATCCGTATTGGATACGCCAAGGATACGTACTGAGAAGTATTCGTAATAAAAATAATAACGATAAATGTTGGTATGTGGGCTGATACGTATCCGTCCGACTTTGCAATACGGCCCAGCCCAACAACAACCTTATCCACACCCTCTCAACCCTGTTGCTGCCCTACTGTCCCATTTCCAACCTGATCCTGACGCCCACACGGCCACACACATCGCGCTGCCGGCCTCCGCACGGTGCCCACACGACTACACGAGCGCCGCTGCCCACTGAAGGACGTGTTAGTGCTGCTGCCCACCGGTGAAGAACCTTTTACAGAGGATGCTATGCAGCTCCAACGTGCCTGCAAAGTAGCTCTGCGGCTCTGCTACACGCCTACACCCGCAGCAGCGATTCAGCAGCAGGCCGGCGACCTCCAGTGAGCGATCCCCTTCGGCAGTTCCAGTTCGGCACTTCCCTTTCTCAAATCCTCTGTTCCTCCATCAAGTTCTCTTAAGACTTATGTGTTCTTATTTGGTTTTGGGTGCAAGATTTGGCACAGAGAACTCGTGAAGGAGATGCTTCATGCTTGGCTTGCCTCCACTTGTGCCTGTTTCCTGATGGTGACGAGAGGAGCAAAATTGCAATTGCAAGATAATTTCAATACCCTTTTAGGCTGCTAATGCTTTTAGAAATTTTAATATGCATTAGTATTTATTTATTAAGTAAATATTGAAACGTATCTGCGTATCGGGTTGTTTAGAAAAATGCTGTATCCATGTATCCTTATCTGGCCGATACGCCGTGCAGCATAGGTCATAACTGCCAACAGCCAGACAGTTCAGATCCCCATCAGTGTGCCTGGAGCCTGGGACTGCTGCTGATGCCTGATGCTACATGGGTTCATCGGGTCATCTTTCTTTCAACCAAGAACCTTTTACTTGGCCATGCCTAATGCACATGTCAGTATGTCAAAACTAAGGGCATAAAAATGTTGTTACCTTCATGCGCTGCTCGTTTGAGTGTGCATCGAGTGTTATAGCAGTCACATCTATCATGTTATTCTCCAACATTTCTTTTACATTCAATAGCCTAGACATGCCCCACTCTATTTAGCTTTCTCAATTATTTTAATCTGTTATTTGGGGAGTATGCTGCTGTATAGTTTCTGCGACTATAGTATATAGACGTGCAAACAGTAATTCTATTTGGGTTTTCCTTTCCATCACTTATTTGGTTTTATTTGGGCAAGGATTTTTGTGGAGGATTTGAGTGCCTACTAATGGAAGGATTGGTTTGTGTGCAGGTTTCTTCGTCACAATTTGGATTGCTGCTGTAATGTTCAAGTCAAATGATATATTGAGGAAGCAAACTGCTTTGAAGGTTTGACTAATGCATTATCTTATAAATTGCTGACCTAGGTTAATTAATTTTTTAATATATGTGGTATGTAATTTGCCACCCCTTGTTCTTTTCTGTTACCTCATCATTTGAAATGGCAATGAGATGATTTATCTGCAACAAAGATGTTTCGTGAATCATTTGTATAAAGATAAAATCAGAGTCAAATGCTGAATTTTCCAAGACATAATTGTATCAGCTTTAACAAGCTGTCATAGTAACCTTATTCTATGCTGTCCATTTTTGGAGAGTAGAACAGCAAATACATAATTCGATCTATATCAGCTGGTCTTGATTTATATTTTACCATTACACCAATTAGTAGCATGCTGTTCTGCCTACCGCCATGCTTTTGTTAAACTGATCTTTTTGATAATGTAAAAGTTTGTTATTACCAGTATCTTAATATTTCCAACTCTTGCTTTATTTTACAGGGCGAGAGAAAAATATCTGTACTCATTGGGATTACTGTGATCTTCATGATTCATGTGTTTGGTGTCTATTGGTGGTACAGGAATGATGATCTTCTCAGACCCTTGTTCATGCTTCCTCCAAAAGATATACCACCATTCTGGCATGCAATTTTTATCATCATGGTCAATGGTACTTCAACTTGAATTGGCTTATATAGTTTCTCAATCGTATGACAGCTAAATATTCTTTAAGCTACATATAGTTAGCTTTCTTGAGTTTACCATAGATTAGATATTGATCTACTAAATATATTGTTACATCTAGCACTTCTAATTGACCACTGAAACTGCAAATGAATTTTTTTACTTCACTGCCTGATTATTAGATTTTATAAGGTACAACAGAAAGACTACTATTTGATCTCTTTCGCTGAAGCCCTTTTTTCATGTCATCAACTTTTTTCTGTTGATGTTCACCTTCTGAGTCATTGTAAAACCTTGTAAACTTATAAAGTTTTATGCAATGAAATCACAACACTTGGTAATGAGTTAATATATTTCCAACGCAGAGCAATACTAGAAAACTGGGAATGCTTGAATGCCATAAACCTGGTTGATAGATTGTGTTTAACTCAGCATGTTAACCCTGGAATATTTGCTGTTTTGTTTTTTGCACTAAGGGCTCCGCCCGAATTTCATTACTGAAAAGCAACGAAATTACAAACTTGTTCGAACCAAAGTGACACACACACTAAGCTGCTAGGAATAAGCTGGTAGGAATATGTGCTGTTTTGTTAAAGAGATTCTTCATGTTAGCTGCACTCAGTTTATGATACTTGATATAACAATATGCACATTGATGTGTAACTGATTTCTTTTCAGATACAATGGTTCGCCAAGCCGCTATGGCTGTCAAGTGCATGCTACTTATGTACTACAAGAACTGCAGAGGCCGTAACTATCGTAGACAGGTGGCCATCTTTTTAAAATTCCTATGCTTTTATAAAATCTTTTTTGATACTCATGGACTATAGTCATGTTTATAGATCTTATATCTTGTGTTTTGTTGGTTAATATATAACACAGCTTCCACAAATGATGTGTTAGAAGGTCGGTGCTATTCTAATAATGAGTTAATGACTCTTCATGACTAAGTGATTGTTATACTGACAACGGATGTGGAGTTTGTAAACACAATACCAGCGAGTGAACAATGTGCAGAAAATAGTGCTGCCATTATTGAGTATTTACACACATATCAATACCTTTGTGGACTGTATGACCGTACCTTTAGCTCCTACAATGGATTGTATTGTTTTATAGAGCTATTTATCCGTGATAGTAGCCTTTCTGAAGGACATTTTTTAGATAAAGCTTTAAAAACAAAGCTTCCCTAACCACATTCCCAATCTGAACCTACCAACAATGCAACCATAGCCGTGTAGCCAAAAGGATGAGATTCTGGATAATAGTTACTTAGTTAGGAAGGGTTTATTTTAAATTTTAAGGAAAGCTAAATACAATATACACCCTTTTACTGAAGTAGAATCTGCAGTATCTGAACAACATTAACAAGCATGTACACTAGACTTGGCCCTAACAACATTTCAAGCATTTAATCAAGAATGGTTGATTTCTTCCCGATGGGTTTGAGCACACAGGCTCCAATGGTATGCCTGCAACAAATAAATCTGAAATTACATCATATGCTTGGGCTGACTGGTGGCTGGGCCGGCCCAGTCCTTTCTCCTTTTTTTTCCTTCTCTCTTTTCCTTCTTTCCTCCTCTTCCTGCTGCTGTTTTGCTGTTTCTAGGTTGCTAGATTCTTGGAAAGAGATGGGTTGCCATGCGTGCTTTACCATCCCAAGAGCATTGTTGTACTGTATGTGTAGGGTAGAAATATGTCCATCTGTCAACAACAACTGATTAGCATCACAGAATGATAATGATAATTGCGGGTTATTATCTTCAACATTAATTATGATTCCAAGATAATATTGAACATTGTTTTGATTCTTTTGTACAGAAACCTTCGTTTGATCCTTTTGTCAATTGTTTCTGATGGTTCTCCAATTCTTCCTGTGTGTTAGGGCCAAATGCTAACCCTTGTGGAGTACCTTCTGCTTCTTTATCGTGCCTTGTTGCCGACACCTGTTTGGTACCGGTTCTTTCTGAACAAGGAATATGGTAGTCTCTTCTCATCTTTAACCACTGGGCTGTACCTGACTTTCAAGTTGACTTCAGTAGTTGAGAAGGTACTACAGTTTGTTGCATCCGTATATAATTTACTCACTTGAAAGTATACTTCTTATTCTTGACATTGTGGCTTCCAGGTTCAGTCATTCTTGGCTGCAGTGAAAGCACTGTCACGTAAAGATGTGCATTATGGGTCTTATGCAACTGCAGAACAGGTAAAAAAGATCTCCTTGCTGGGTCTGTCACTAGTCTATTCTTTCTTAGTGAAATAGAGCCTTGTATGTATTGTCGCCATAATGTCTACATTGGATAACTTCGATTAATTAGCTTTGGTATTCAGAAAAAATGAGATGTGGCACTTGCACAGTGGTACAAATAGAAAATGCTATTGTGGTATCTTTTCTATCCTTGAGGAACCTTGCTAGGTTATTGTTATCCGAAATATCAACTACCCATGATTTGGTTTGAGTCTTGAAGATTTGAAAATGTTGTCTGTTATCTAGGTTATTTTCCCCTGAATGCTAATGGATCTGCTTATTTCTGGGCCTGGTACAGGTACTTGTTGCTGGTGATATGTGTGCCATCTGCCAGGAGAAGATGCATGTGCCTGTTCTCCTTTGCTGCAAACATATTTTCTGCGAAGACTGTGTTTCAGAATGGTAACCTGCTTTGCCTGCTGTATCATATGCACTGTTTTTGTGTCTTCGTTCCGAGTCAGGCATCTAGTTGAATATATTTGCACAGCTCTTGTGTGTCCTTTGAAGTCTTGGAAAGGGTATTATTCAAAATAGAATGGCTAATCTACTTTATGTAGGACTAATCCATCTCTCACAAAGGAAAACAGTATGACTATTGGCCATTGCATTAGAGTTTAGTCCCTGGATATCTTCCTTACAAGTGGGCCATTGCTTTTGGTGATGCAACAGAATATACAACATTTTCACAGCCATTTTTAGTACACCTAAGCAAGATACTTAGGGCCTTTTTAGTGGCTCACAAGGAAGGAAATACTTGTATGTGCAAGGGAGTATAACATGCCTCCTTTCCTGCAAACAAAGCTAGATGAAGCGTGACGGTGTCAAGGGAACTAAACATGCCCTTAAATTACTCTTATTTTCAGTGGTGAATTTCAATGCATAGTTGTTGTCATTAATTATACTTGTGATTCTCCTATATCTGGTAATCCATATATGACAGCGTGTTATTATGCTGCTTCTAGGTTTGAGCGAGAACGGACGTGCCCCTTGTGTAGAGCACTGGTAAAACCTGCTGATATTCGTTCATTTGGTGATGGCTCAACAAGTCTATTCTTCCAGTTGTTTTAGACTCCAAATGGCAAATTTCTAACATAACAATGGACAAGCAATTGCATATGGAATATTCAAGTGGAGGTCATTTTTCTTTGCCCATGTGAGACAATCTTCCTCAGTGTAGAGATCAAGGTGAGAAGGTTCAGGATGATCATATGCCAGCACGGATCGTAATGTTTGTCTATATGTTAAGCAATAGTTTAGAGCTGTTCAGTTGCAACATGAGGCAAAATATTTCCAGCAAATTGCTTCCAGAGCCTGTAGAATTCTGCTGGACGTTCCTGATGTGTGAAGGCCTGTTTGCTCGATGTAAAAAGCTGGTAATTTTTGCACGTGTGGATTTACCTGGATGTAACTGAAACCTGCAAGTTCTGATTGCTGGAGGATTGACTTGCACAGGCAGCAAGAATTACCTGTCGGTGGAAAGTGGTAAAAAAAGTGTAACCTGCAAAGCATTTTTTACGTGGAAAAATGTTGAAAACCGTATGCAAAAGTGACATCCTTTGCAAAATAGTACGTAAATAGTAAATACTACCAGGCACGGCTTATTTGCAATTTTTCTAAATCTGTTGCGCAGTTTGCTCCGTAATTGTATGTATGTGCAGATCAAGTCTGTTGGTTTAACATTGGTGGAAAATTTTCAGATCCTTGCCTCTGAAAGGCTATAGTCTTTGTTCACCGAGTGCAAATTTTCCAGTTCCCTTTACCTCGCGCGTTTGGATTCTGCTCCACGCCAGCCCTGCCAAAGCATCGGCCGCGGCCGACGATTTGGCCGGCCAGATGCCCAAGAATGAACCGCAAGAACCAGGTCCTGCCAAATCTCTAAACGGCCATCTCAGCAAGCGGTCAACGGCCAATTTTTGCCTTGGCTGGCAGGGGCTCACATCCAAACGCCCTAACCTGGGGAGTTGGGACGCTCGAGGCTTGCTAATCATTGTTTGGCCCAAATTTTATTTGAGCAAGGTTTGGTGCGGCAATATTCTGTTGTCAGACCCAAGATATTTTTTAAGGTGGGTAATATTCGCTCGGATCATTGTTCCGACAAGATCAAGATATTCGCTCGGAGTAATTTGCTCTGTAGCGATGGTGATGTCGTAGCCGAGGGATGATCTGCCATTCTGGCCTTCCGTAATCGGTGGCCTCCTCACCCCCACCGAGTGCGACCAGCAGCGGCCTAGCTTGGAGGCAATTCTTGAGGGACTAAATTAAGAAATTTGGCTTATAAATTAGCATATAGAAAATAAATGTTGATGTCTATTAAAGAAAACTTCAAGCTGAATTAAAAGAGCCCCCAACGAAGTGGTTCTTTAAAATGAATTAATGGACCGGAAGCTGAAAAATAACTTTCACTTAGTATTACTTTATACTTCAAATTTAACTTTAAAGAATTTAACTCTAGGGGTGCGTTTGGCAGAGCTCCTGCTGGATTCAGCAGCGAATTAGCTTTGAGAGCTCTGCCAAACAGTTTTTTAGAGAGAATTAATTCTCTGCTGATTCGGTGAAGTGATTTTCTGAAATGAACAGGGAGCGGAAAAAAGTAGCTTCTCCTTATTAGAATCAAAGAGGATCACTTTCAGTCACAGAATCACTTCTCTCAGAGAATCAGATCCCATAGAGAACCAGAATCAGATGGAGCTCTACTAAACAGCACCTAAAATTATTTTTCTTGTGAATCAGAGTTTGGAGAAGAAAGAAGCTCTGAGTCACTCCGGGAGCCTCTTCTAGAAGGAACATGGTCCTCCCACTTTTAGATGTGTTTGGTTTGGGATCAGATGGGATTGGATGACATCAAAATAACAATATTCCTCCAAAACGGGGGTTGAACTAATCCATCCGAAAGTGGCGGACCGACTTGTCACTTGCGTGTTGCCCCATCCATTGCCTCTACACTACTAGGCCTCTGCTGCCGGTCCTCCGCCACTTCTCATCGGCATCCTCCCGTCCCTCCGCGCTAGGCTGGATGGCGGCGCGGGACAAGGAGGACGGCTCCAGGTGGCATGGGGCAGGGCGGGACCGGTCGAGAGATGCAGATGGAGTGGCGCAAGGTCGAGGCCGCGGAAGGTGCGCGGCGACCCAGTTGCAGGACGATGAGGCCAAGCGCATCCGGTCGTCCTCTGCTCAGGGCGCCTAGTGACACTAGGCTGGGAAGCGGGTGGCGCCGAGTGCGGGAGCCACGGGTTCGGGCCTGCGTGGCGGCGGCGGGGCTGTCACAAATCCAGGACGACGCGAGGCTCGACAGCGTGTGGAGCAGCGGGCGCCGAATGTCTCCACAGCAAGCGCGCGCTACCCACCATGGCCATCCCCTTTTAATCTTGTGCTCTGGGCATATGACAGGCGGCCCCAATCCTACGTAGATGATACGTGGGCCCTGTGGCTAATGGGAGGAAGACACCGTCCACATCCATCCTCGTTACAACCAAACACTGTATTGAACCATTCTATTCTTCCAACAAAAAATTTAATGAAATTATCTCATCCGTGAAAAGAGGGATGACCATCCATCTCACCTGAAATCCCAACAAAAATCACTGTCCTATCCTTCTTGTCAGACGAGCAACAGTTCCAAGATACAGGGGTTTTCGCTTTGAGAGTTTCTAGCCGAAGATACAAGGTTTTCAAGAGGTTGTTTCTGCAGAATGGGAGAGACCGTCAAATTGATAGTCACCAACCCATACTTACGCCTGCATACAAAACTGCAAAGAACAGCCGTCAAGCTGAGGCAATGGGCAAGGCTGAAACTGGGAAACAACAGGCTACTGATGATGGCTGCTAAACAGCTCATTTGGATTTTGGATGTGGTGGTAGAGTTTTGACAGCTCAGCCAGATGGAAATTCAATTCAAAAGGGATCTTAAAGCTCGATACTTAGGCATGGCAGCGGTTGAGAAATTAAGGCTCAAACAGCAATCGAGGTTATGTTATGAACGACGTATAGAAATATGAAGTAAAGAATCAAGCCACAGAGGAGACACACGATTTAACGTGGAAAACCCCTCCAATGTGAAGGGGAAAAACCATGGGCACCAGCCAGCAACAATCTCACTATCTCAAGAGTTTTGGGTTACACGCCTATGGCGGCTTACAAGAGAATCAAGTCTCCACGAAACCCTAGCAAGGGTATATATGCCGGCCTCCGCTCCGTCAGAAGCCCGGCCTATTTCCTAGAGTGAATTTGGAACAACTCCAACAAACTCCACCTTGAGACAAATTCATCTTGTATCATAAATCAACCCTTCATCCTGAACATAACAAAGATAGAAAACCACTGGTGCCAACAATAGTCTCTTGGACTATCCAATTAAACCAACTAAGCTTGAGCACAGCTCAAACTTAGCAACAGGAACAGGCTTTGTCATCATATCAGCAGGATTATCATGAGTACTAATCTTGCATACCTTCAGCTTACCTTCTTCAATCACATCACACACAAAATGATACTTGATATCTATGTGCTTAGTTCTCTCATGGAACATCTGATCTTTAGTGAGGTAAATTGCACTTTGACTGTCACAGTGCAAACTTATGCAAGATTCAACTCCACAAAGCTCAGCGTACAAACCTTTCAGCCAAATTAATTCTTTGCACGCTTCACAAATAGCCATATATTCTGCTTCACTGACTGTAAAGTAGCCCTCCAACTCACAGCACAACTGCCAACAGTAAACACATAACCTGTAAGTGATCTTCGCCTATCCAGATCAGCAGCATAATCAGAATCCACATAGCCAATAAGACCCTGATCAGTTCTTCCAAACTTTAAGCAGGAATCTGCTGTGCCTCTGAGGTACCTGAAAATCCACTGAACTGCCCTCCAATGTTCTTTGCCAGGATTAGACATATATCTACTAACAAGACTCATAGCATATGACAAATCTGGACGAGAGCAAACCATGGCATACATCAAAGACCCAACAGCACTAGAATAAGGAACCCTTGACATGTATTCAATCTCTACATCTGTACTAGGACACTGAGCAGCTGACAACTTAAAGTGAGGTGCAATAGGGGTACTAATAGCCTTAGCATTTTGCATGTTGAAACGCTGAAGAACTTTCTTGATATAATTTTGTTGACTAAGAAATAGCAAACCAGATTTTCTGTCTCTACTAATTTCCATACCAAGAATTTTCTTAGCACTACCAAGATCTTTCATATCAAAACCACTACTCAATAGCTTCTTTAACTTAGTGATTTCAATCTTACTCTTGGCAAAAATCAGCATATCATCAACATATAACAGCAAATATATAGGTGATCCATTAACATGCTTGATGTAAACACAACTATCATACTTAGATCTTTTAAAGCTGTGTGATAACATAAATGAATCAAACCTCTTGTTCCACTGACGAGGGGACTGTTTCAAACCATACAAGGATCTCTTCAACTTGCACACATATTTTTCCTTGCCAGGCACTATGAACCCTTCTAGTTGGTCCATGTATATGTCCTCCTCAAGCTCTCCATACAAAAACGCAGTCTTCACATCTAACTGCTCAAGCTCAAGATCATGTGAAGCAACAATACTAAGGAAAGTACGAATTGAACTGTGTTTTACCACTGGAGAGAAAATATCATTGTAGTCAACACCCGGAATTTGACTGTAGCCTTTAGCAACTAACCTTGCCTTATACTTTGGAGGCTCGCTTGGAGATAAACCCTTCTTTCTCTTGAAGATCCATTTGCAGCTGATGGTCTTCTTATTCTTAGGAAAAGGTACAAGCTCCCATGTACTGTTCTTCTCAAGAGACTGCATCTCCTCATGCATAGCAGAAATCTAATTCTCAGTATCACCACAACGAATAGCTTTTTTATAGGTTGCTAGCTCATGAACATTCTCCACCTGTTCAGCACAACTCAAAGCATGGTAAGACAAATTACACTCTTCAATAAGACGCTTAGGAGGTGCAATTGTCCTTTTTGACTTGCGTTGAGCAATAGGTAAATCCTCCTCTAACTGCAAAATAGGAGTTTGCTGAACATCATCATGAGCATCATCCTCAGCAACATCATTATCATGGTCACCATGCTCATCAACAGGCTCCACCTGCACACCTGTATCATCATCAACATGCTCCACCTACATGCGCATACGCTGCAGCTCTTTTTCTAGAACATGATCTGAGGGCAAACTGTCAGTAAACATCACAGATTCATTGAAAACAACACTCCTGCTCATAAAAGTCTTTCCTTTTTCCGGGTTCCACAATTTATAGCCTTTGACTCCCGAACTATAACCAAGGAAAAGACACTTAACAGTTCTAGGCTCTAATTTTCCATTATCAACATGAGCATAAGCAGTGCATCCAAAAACTTTCAACTGTGAATAATCAGCAGGCGTACCAGACCATACCTCAATGAGAGTTCTTTTATTTAGTGGAATAGAAGGCGACCTGTTTATCAAGTAACAGGCAGTATTAGCAGCTTCAGCCCAACAATGCTTGCTCATCCTGCATTAGACAGCATGCAACGAGCCTTGGATATGATGGTTCTATTCATGCGTTCGGCCGCACCATTCTGTTGTGGAGTATGGGGTATGGTGTGATGCCTAACAATGCCTTCCGATCTGCAATAATCATTAAATTCACGCGAACAAAATTCTCCACCATTATCAGTACGAAGCCTCCGCTCCGTCAGAAGCCCGGCCTATTTCCTGGAGTGAATTTGGAATAACTCCAACAGGTCAAGCATGATCAAGGCCACAGAAGCGTCTGACAAGTTATTCTTCCTAAGAGTGACAGGGAGGAGAAGAAAACATTTCATACAAAAATTGAAATATCAAGGTAGAACTGTACACAAAATACTGTAGTCTGGGAAGCTGTTGGGTTACAGAGCCAGGATCTAAGTGAGCTTGAAGTGCAATTCACAGAAGAGGAGGTTTCGGCAGTGATAAAAGACATGCAAGTTGATGAAGTCCCTGGGCCAGATGGCTACATTGGTAGATTCCTACAAGCATGTTGAGGGACAATCAAAGGAGAGGTGATGAATGCACTGCATTTCTTTCACAGCCAGCACGATCAGCACTTCAAGCAAATCAACACAGCACACATGATTCTGCTTCTAAAGAAAACAGATGCAAGGGTAGCGGGGGACTACAGGCCCATCAGTGTGGCGGAACCGCCCAACTTAAGCTGGTTTAAGTGCGCCTAATCGCTGTCGGAACAGCAATTATCCGAAACGCACCTAAAACAGCATAAGTCCGGTAGTCCGTCGAGTGTCCCTAGGACTCCTCGAAGGATCCACGATGTGTCTCATAGCCATACATCAGGATAATATCCGCGATGGGATAATATCAACAAACATTACATTTTTACATACATATAAAAGGTACGAGTTATTACAGAACATAGGTTGAAACAAGCTTAACAGTGCAGAGTTAGACAGAGTTCTAAGATTTAAACATAAACAGTTTAGGAGAAGATGCGGAAGTAGAACTTTTTCTCTAGGGTATTGTGAGACTCAGGTCAATACCCTAGGGCTTCGGGGTCTCCTCTTTTGTAAACTCCCGTGGAGCTTCTGAAAGATAGCCACAAGGGGAAAACCCTGAGTACGGGGTACTCAGCAAGTCTTACCCGACTAACCAATATAATAGTTTTCTTTGGAATGCATGCTAGCTTTTGGGTGTATTTGGCTAACATAGCTTTTGCCGAAAAGCTTACTATGAGTAATGCCTTAGTTTTATCTTTTATTTGGGTTAAGTTATTACCTAACCATTCTAAATGATAACAGAAGTAAAAGCAACCATAGCTGTTAAATCATACATTAGTTGATAACAAAAGGATACATATTGCATGAATTGATACTACGATGCTCAACAGTGATCAAGTGCATTCATAACCGAGAATTGCGGCGATCCGGATCTATTTACATCCTGCAGGAGAGTACCCTGATCACCAGCGTTATACGACTGTCCAGGTCGTATTTAACAACCTCTCGATTAGCAAATCCAATGATTAGGAATACGACTACCCGGACCTAGGGATGTACCCCCACATGGGACCCCACGTCTGGCCCGATCACCATGTGAGTTTCAGGCTACACCCCTGCCAATCTCCAGCATGTCAAGCGCGGGTACGAAGTATTCCTGATCACAGAGTTTACTAACCTACTGGGCTTTACTGATCCCATACCCAGTAAGTGATCAGATGCTTATCACTTGATCAAAGGTTAAGACAACGAATCGGGCCTTAACCAAATTAATCTTGCAGACAGAACTACACCTTTAGTTTCTATCCGCGTTCAACTTTCCAAGTTATCTTTCATAAGCAACATGTATGACTCAAAAGTTTTCCTTGAGGTTGGTAAACCAAGCATGTAAACAAGTAAGCAATTCTAGACTTGGGTATCTTCTAAGGTTTGAACAAGTGGCAAAGATGTCCTTAAAACAAGGCATGATCATACATAAGAATAGGTTTCAAGCAACTCCTAGACTTAGTGCATACATAAAGCAAATAACCTATAATTAGTCACATGAAATAACGACTCCAAAATAGATAGGTATAAATGCACCGGGGCTTGCCTTGTTCGTTAAAAAGATTAGTATTCTCCGACGGGTTGGCTTCACAGGGAACTAACTCAAAAACTTCTTCGGACTCCGAAGGTCCTTCTGAAAATTTCCAATATTCTCCTTCCGGTGCTTCGGGATCTATGGCATAATACATGCAGGGGTTAGAAATGCAAAATTTTGAATAACAGACCATACAACTTTCCTTCATGATAAAGTTGCAAGCCAACAAGGACTATACAACCTATCACGATAAAGTTGCAAGCCAACACACAAAAACCCAAAAGATTAACCCACAATTTTATTTTTCTTATTTAACCCTTCTTATAGCTTTTTCTTTTATCTTTAGAAAAAAAAGTTATAATTATTTTCTAACTTGAAAATCTAATTTCCTATGAGTTAAGAATAATTTGTGATTAAGAAAGTGTTATTCATATTTTATACATTTTATAAATATTAAGTATTTATTTAATTACCTTAAAAGGAAGGCATTAAATAAATACCCGAATTTTTATTATTTTTCTAGGGTGTAAAAATTTTAATGCGTAAAGGAAAATAAACAAGCCTAACAAAATTGGTTTCACTAATTTTGGACACTCCTAGAAATTTCTGTGATTAAAATGGTGTAAAACGGATTTAAACTAATTACTTTTCTAAAGGAATCTAATTTTTCCCGAAAATCACCTGGAAATACTTTTCTTACTCAGCCCCTTTCTACCCTCTCTCACGCGTACTAGGCCCCACGGCGCGGACCCCACTTCTTCCTATTCATCCTACCCGCCGGCCCTTTTTCCTTCCTGACGGGCCCTGTGGGCCGATTCTCTTTTCCTTCCCCTTTCTCTGGCCCGACACCGGCCCACGACCCTCTTTCTTTTTCTTTTTCTTTCACGACGTCGGCCTGCTAGCTGCGACGGGCCTCCGGCCTTTTTCCGATTTCGGCCGACCGCACGCGCTTTACTGGGCCACCAGGCCGCGGCCCAGCTAACGGCCGCGCACCCGGCCTCCTGCTCCCCCCTCCTCCCCTTTCTTTTTCTGCCACGCGGGCCCATGACCAGATGCTTCTTCCTCCTCCCGCCAAAACGCGCCCGCGACAGGGGGTGGCGCGACTCGCCGGCCGGCGCCCCACCGGCGGCGAAGCTAGACAAGGACGACACCCCTACACCTTCACGCACCCGTGCGCAGCAACAGCTCCTCGGGAGATGGCCGGAGCCATCCCCTCCACGGCGACGGGCAGCGACTCCCTCGGTCGGTCGTGGCTACTCACGACGACGGCACAACCGACTCAAACAACTACCCTTACACCATCCTAGGACCCTAAGGACTTGCCTACGACTACTCAAGAAGGAAGAGAAGCAGCGCAAGGTGGTGCTCACCGTGAGCGGGTGGCGCGACGACGGCGGACAGAAATGGCGGTGGTTCAAGGCGTGACGGCGAAGAAGCTGGGCAACGAGTTGCTAAGGTTGCTGGTGGGGTGTAGGCGGAGGTGTGGACGGAAGGAATCGACGGGAGCTGCAGTGTGGCGGCAGAATTTTTCTCGGCGGCGGTGTTCAGCAGAGGAGGCGCTGGCGGCGGTAAAAAGGACGGCGGTGAAAACGGCGGCGCGGGAGCGGTAGTTATTCAAGTGTTTCACCGCGCGCATGGGCGACACCGTGGCCTACCCGTAGGCTTATGTGGTGAGGAGGTGGCCTAGCTAGACGTGCTGGCGAGAGACCGACGACGGCGGCGGCGACACGTCCCGCTGCTCTGTCACCGCTCCTCTTTTCTTCTTCTAACGCCCGTGATCTTCAGAGCTTCACCACGGCCGATTCCCAATCCAACGGTGCACAGGTGCCTTAATCAAAGTTGCAGATAAACTCAAACTCTCCATCTTTTATTTTGGCTCTACCCCGAGATAAACATCAAACCAGCTGAATTTTGGAGATGTTGCTCGGGTTTGTCTGAATATTGACTGAATCAAAAATTCAGTTCGTTAGTTACTGACAGTGGTGTCGATCTCACTTGGTGCTTTGATTTAGTGGTCCAATTCTTCTTCTTCCAGTCCAACTTCTTCCCAAACGTGTTCTACAACATCCCAAAGTTCCATTTTGCTCATGAACAAGTACCCCTTTTGATCTGCATTGCTCTGAATTCCAGTCCAAAGTTGATGCTATGCTGCTGTTTCAGACTTAACCATTTTTAGGCTGTCAGTGAACTGTGACGAGGTACTGACTTTGAGCTACAATTCGAATTTGTTCCCTTCCATGTTCCTGGCCAACAACACCCAATTCTTGTAGTTCAAGGTTCATACTTCAATATAGTATAGTTGTCCTGGTGCACTTATTTGCAAATTTCCTCAGAATTTAATTTTGAAAACAGACTCTGATGCTGTTTTCTCTGAATTCCTATTTTCAGATGATGAACAGTAAACTCAGTTTTTCTTTTTCTTTCTTTGATTCCTCTGAGATATTTAGCACCATTTTTTATCCAAATTCTTGATCCCTAAGTTCTAATCACTCTCACACTTGCATTCCACATTTTTACCGAATTATTTTGAATTTTAAATTAAAAATTCAAATTTCGGTCAAATTTGACCCGAATTTGATTTTTCGGCCAATTTCTTTTTCTTTTCTTCTCAATTTGCTTTTAATTCTCCAAAGTCACTTAGATGACTAACTTGGCGACTGTTACAATCAGTCTAACACATTGCATGTCAAAGCTCATATCTAAAATCATGGCGATTAGGCTTGCCAGCTGCCTCAACAATTTGGTATTTAGAGCACAAAGTGCTTTCATCGAAAAAATGTGCATACAGGACAACTTCATGTACACACAAAACTTGATCAAAGAGCTACACAGAGCAAAAATACCAGGCTTATTCCTGAAATTGGACATAGCAAAGGCTTTTGACAGTGTTAGATGGGACTACCTCACTGAAGTGCTACAACAATTTGGCTTCAGACACAAATAGAGGAGCTGGGTGCTAACTCTGTTATCCACAGCCACAACATCTGTGTTGCTAAACGGGTCAAGAGGCCGATGGTTTAAACACCACCAGGGATTAAGACAGGGTGACCCACTGTCGCCAATGTTGTTCATCCTAGCAATGGAACCCTTGCAGAAGCTGCTTGATCTGGCAACAAGAGAAGGGGACCTGACGCCGGTACAACACAGGGCAGCAAAGCTGAGAGTCAGTTTATTCGCCGATGATGCTGCAATCTTCCTAAACCCAATAAAAGAGGAAGTAAAGGTGGTACAAGACATACTACTGGCTTTTGGCTCAGCTTCAGGCCTGATGGTGAACCAAAGACCAACTACATCGAATGGAGTTCGGTGATGAAGGTGAAGCTCCAAGTGCAGCAGATGTGGGATGCGACGTCAACAGCCACGAGGACCGGCGAGCGCTCGTGGCGTTGCTCGCCACAGTTCCAATGGAGATGGCGGCAAACCTCTTGAGGAAGAGGACTGCCAAGGCTGCCTGGGATGCTATCGTTGCGGCCCGAGTTGGCAGCGACCGCGCCCGCAAGTCCACTCTGCAGAAGCTTCAGCAGGAGTGGGATCATTTGGCTTTCAAGCTGGGCAAGGACATCGACGACTTCGGCCTCCGCCTCTCCAGCCTAATGTAGTGGCTGGAGCAGTACGGCGACGAGGAGAAAGACGTTGCGAAGTTCCTGCACGTTGTTCCGAAGAAGTACTTGCAGCTTACTATCTCCATTGAGATGTTGTTTGACCTCTCAGCGTTGTCGACCGAGGAGCTAACGGGGCAGCTCAAGGTGGTCGACGACCGTAACGAGCCTTCTTCTGGCGGGGATGTCACCACCGGTGGTCAGCTCCACCTCACCGAGGAGAGGTGGCTCACCCGCTAGAGGGAGCGGAAGAAGGGGAGCCTTCTTCCTCGACAGGCAGCTGCAAGCACGGCAAGCTGTGCAAGGCGCCAAGGGCGGCACGTGCGGAGGCCGCCCAGGGTGGCACCGTCGGCGAGCGCAAGCCAGCACAAGGCGACACATGCCATGACTGTGGCAGGACTGGCCACTAGGCTAGGGAGTGTCGCCAGCCGAGGCGCGACCAGGCCCATGTCACGTAGGGTGCAGAGGAGGAGGAGTCGGCTCCGTTCCTGGCTCACGGGAGCATCGAGCTACTTCCAGCGGCATCGGCCACGGTGGCTCTCCTCCACCTCGATGAGCCGCGCGCACACATCTTCCTCGGTGACGGTACCAGCGACGACAAGATCGATGGCTGGTTCCTCGGAAGTGGTGCCACGCACCACATGACCGGGCGTAGGGAGTACTTCATGACCTGAACGTCGACGTACATGGTTCCGTCAAGTTCGGCGACTCTTTGGCCATGGACATCAAGGGCATCAGCTCTGTCGTTCTCGTCGCCAAGACTGGCGAGCACCGACTCCTCACCGGAGTCTTCTACAGCCCCGCATTGAGAAACTCAATCATCAGCCTTGGGCAGCTAGATGAGAGTGGCTCGCGCGTGCAGATCAACGGCGGAGTGCTTCGGATCTGGGATCGACGTCAGCGCCTACTCGCCAAGGTGGAGAGAGGGAGCAACTGCCTCTACGTCCTCTATGCGGAGGTGGCGTAGCCCCTCTGCCTTGCTGCTTGCCGCGACGACGAGGCTTGGCGGTGGCACAAGCGCTTTGGGCACCTCTACTTCAAGGCCCTGAAGCGGCTTAGCACCAAGGAGATGGTGCGGGGCATGCCGTGCGTCGACCATGTGGAGCAGCTCTGTGACACATGCATTGTGACGAAGCAGAAGTGACGTCCTTTCGCTCGCCAGATGAGCTTCCGAGCCAAGGAGCGGCTCGAGCTCATGCACAGCAACCTCTGCGGGCTGGTGACGCCGGCTACACCTAGAGGGGGATGCTACTTCCTACTACTCATCGATGACGTCTCCCGGTACATGTGGGTGGTCCTCCTTGACACCAAGGGAGCTGTTGTGGATGCCATCAAGCACGTTCAAGCTGCTGCAGAGAATGAGTGCGGCCGCAAGCTACGCGTGCTGCATACTGACAACGTCGGCGAGTTCACGGCGGCTGAGTTCGCGTCGTACTGCACTGACGAGGGGATTCAGCGCCACTACTCCACGTTGTACACCCCGCAGTAGAACGGCGTCGTCGTGTGGCAAAACCAAATGATGGTTGCCATGGCCCGAGCCCTCCTCAAGCAGAGGAGGATGCTAGCCATCTTTTGAGGAGAGGCAGTGCTGACGGCTGTCCACATCCTCAACCGCTCGCGCACCAAGGCTCTTGATGGTATGACACCATATGAGTCTTGGCATGGGTGTAAGCCGGTGGTCCCCCAGCTTCGCGTCTTCGGCTGCCTCGCGTACGTCAAGGAGCTGAGCCACATCAAAGATAGGAGCACCTCAAGGGTGTTCATCGGTTACGCTGAGGGGGTGAAGGCCTACCGCATCCTCGACCCGGAGACACAGCGTGTGCGCATGGCGTGCGATGTTGTGTTCGACGAAGAGTGAGGTTGGGCGTGGGGCAAGATGGTGGATGACGGCTCGACTCCGACGTACGACTACTTCACTGTCG
Organism: Setaria italica; assembly: GCF_000263155.2. Lineage (NCBI taxonomy): Eukaryota > Viridiplantae > Streptophyta > Magnoliopsida > Poales > Poaceae > Setaria > Setaria italica. The sequence continues at coordinate 27,906,825 of NC_028452.1, forward strand.
ACTACGTCCACTTTGAGGGAACTGGAGGAGTGGGCAACTCTTTTTTGCCGAGGGTGCCTACCCCAGTCCCTGGGTATCTACCGACTCTGGCAAGTACTACTCCGACTGTGTCAAGCTCTCCACCGCCACTACCACAGCTGGCCACGCCACACTCTCCTACACCGGCAGCTACTTCTCCGGGCATGCCTACACCAGCATCAGCTCACGACGAGCATAGCCTGGTGGAGTTTGCCACTTTGCTCTCTCACGACGAGGACTGCGTCGACCTGTACCACGACGGCAAGCCTCTGAGGTATCGCACCATGGAGGACATTCTTGGTAACTAGCCGTGCCAAGACTAGTGTCTCACGACTTGGAGGTGGAGTTGTACCTCGCGTATGATGACGGTGAGCCTCGCTCCTTTGCTGAGGCTGAGGGACACGCGGCATAGCGTGCTGCGACGAAGCTGGAGATGGAAGCTGTTGAGAAGAACCAGACTTAGGAGCTAGCTGATTTTCCTCCCGGTCACCACGCGATCACCCTTAAGTGGGTGTACAAGCTGAAGAAGGATGAAGCTGGTGCTATTGTCAAGCACAAGGCTCGCTTGGTGGCACGTGGGTTCGTGCAGCAGGAGAGGGTCGACTTCGATGATGCCTTTGCTCCTGTTGCATGGATGGAGTCCGTGCATCTCCTCCTTGCGCTAGCAGCCCAGGAGGGCTAGCGCATCTACCACATGGATGTCAAGTCGGCGTTTCTCAACGGCGACTTGAAGGATGAGGTCTATGTCCACTAGCCGCTGGGATTCATCATCCCCGGCAAGGAGGACAAGTTGTTGCGCCTGTGCAAGGCCCTGTATGGCTTGCGGTAGGCACCGCGAGCTTGGAATGCCAAGCTACCAGTGGGACAACGGAGGTAATGCCCTGCTGGTGGGTGTCTACGTCAAAGATTTGGTGATCACGAGCACCAAGGATGAGGAGGTGGAAGCGTTCAAGAAGAAGATGAAGGCCACCTTCCAGATGAGCGACTTGGGGCCTCTCTCCTTCTACCTAGGGATCGAGGTGCACTAAGATGATTCCGGCATCACACTCCGACAGACTGCCTACGCCAAGCCCATCGTTGAGCTGGGTGAGCTCACCGATTGCAACCCGGCTCTCACTGCGATGGAGGAGAGGCTAAAGCTGAGCTGCGACAACACGGTTGAGGAGGTGGATGCTACATAGTACCGGTGCCTTGTGGCGAGCCTTCGCTACCTTGCCCACATGCGGCCGAACTTGGTGTTCTCCGTCGGCTATGTCAGTCGGCTCATGCAGCGACCGACGACGGAGCACCAACAGGCTATCAGGAGGATCCTCCGCTATGTTGCGAGGACTCTCGAGTACTGCCTCCACTAATCCAGGTGTCCCGGGGCAGCACACTTCATCGGCTATAGTGATAGCAACCACGCCGGCGACATCAACACCAGCAAGAGTACGAGCAGGATGCTCTTCTCCCTTGGCAAGTGCCTCATTAGCTGGCAGTCGGTTAACCACCAGGTGGTGGCCCTGTCCAGCTGTGAGGCCGAGTATATCACTGCTTCTTCCGCTTCAACTCAGGCCCTTTGGCAAGGACACTGAAGCAGTGGAGATCAGGGTGGACAACAAGTCTGCTTTGGCTCTGGCGAATAATCCGGCCTTCCACGAGCAAAACAAGCACATCAGAGTGAAGTACCACTTCATCCAAGGTTGCTTGGAGGAAGGGAGTGTTAGGACGAACTACATCAACACTAAGGACCAACTCGCCAACCTCCTCACCAAGTCCCTTGAAAGGATCAAGTTCTAGGAACTTTGCTCTAGAATTGGGATGGTCCAGCTGCTGACATGCAAGATTTAGGGGGAGATTGATAGACTAAGTCATGTGTGTGTTGGGTGTGCTATCTATCTATTTATCTATATGCCTATGTGCACTTATCTACTTAGATACTCTTTAGATGGTTTGCTTAGCTTCTAAGCTACCAAACCATGGTTGGCCTATATATGCACCCCAAACTGCCCTTTGTGGTTAATGGAAAAGATCATTTTTGGGCAAACACTGTGACACTGGTTAGTACTAACTTTGGTGCCAATGATCAAAGCCTGGTGAAATGTAAAATCTTGTATAGGTAAATAAATTATTTGTTATCAAGTCGTTTCTGTCTGATTAGTCTGTATTAATTCAATGCTTCAGTGCGATGACGTAAAAAAAGGTTAATTGATAGATTCCAGGTTGTCGGAGCCTATGAGGTGACCTGATTAGTGCAGTTTTTTTGGGGGTTCTACGATAGACTTGGTGTCTTGACTCGCAACTGGATCATTTTTAAATCCATCACAATTTGGAATATAATATGTAACGGCGAAATAAGGCAGAGGAAGTGACCAGTTTTACAGCAGTCAAGAAAATTGAATGCATTGAGTAAAGCACAAATGCACTCCAATCATTGTACTTAGAGAGGGCCAATGAAATTCTTGATGCTGATTGCTGAAGAATTTAATTCAGCTCCATGCAGTTAAGATAAGATGTTGTTTTAATGTTTATTTCTTGCATAATAAGAAACATGAGGGCATTAGACTATACACAAAGAAAAAACTGATCACACCTTCCATTTTGTAGAGGCAGAACCTAACCTATGGTATGGCGACAGCACAAGACTCACGCCAAAGCAAGAAGGAGCTGTGCTTAGTTTGTCGCGCACCTGCAGCTCTGGCATTCCAGCATACATTTGCACCATGAAGAGGTCTAATGTTGTCATGAGACAGATGGTACATTCTGTGCAGCACCTAAGCATGCCAAAACATAACGTGCTGCTGATTGCCTTGTGCCTCTGGTATTGTTTTGTAGGCATTCTCGAGAGAGTTCAGTAAGCGCTACATATTCCCCCGTCTGGGTACCTATGGGTGCGAGACCCAGGTTTTTGCGGGCAACAACCTGTTTGGAAGTAAGCTCAACTTCTCGATGATCCATGGAGAATTAAGGCTTCTTGACGGATGGCCCCTCTTCGTCAAGAACAACTGTATCGAAGCCGGACATGTGTGTGCTTTCATGTTTGAGGAAGAGGAGGTGATCTGTCACTTAGGGTGCTCGTGTTAGGTACCGTGCCACTACCAACAATCTAATTTGTGCTTGTTTCATTGATGAAGTACAGTAGCATTAGATTGAATCGTGGGATGAGAACTAGCAGGCCACATGAATGGCTATCGAAATATTCCATTGAACGTTAATATTGGAAACATCACATGTGGCTAGCTTTTCTCGAAAGGAACAAGTTAAATCAGTAGTACTGTCACAAAATTTGTTGTTTTTAGACTGACGCTCCAGTTTTTGTGCAAATAGGAACTGAATTAGTAATACTGTTTGCATGTACTACCTGATGATGTGACATGTAATTTTCCGACCATCACTGCTGCGATTACCAAATGTTGTCCAAAGAGTGGCTTTTATACTGCTTCCTTGCATTTGTGGTTGGTTTTAATTTAACTAGATATTTGAAATGTTTAAATTATACCCCCATTGTTTTCTTACTAGGCTTATTTCGTTGTTAGGGCAAGGCTTTGCCCAACATCCTTTAATTTCTCATTTGTGATACAAAACTACGATCACAAGATCGAGTCTGCGCCATAAAAAAAATAATGATGAAGTAATTGCTTGTTAAATGTTTGTCCTAGTGAAACAAATAAGCCTTATAAATAAAAATGGAGAGAGTAGTTCTATGTATATGATTCATTTTATTTGTGTAAATATATTTTTCACATTTGAGATTTTTAAAGCGTTTTGGTTTTGAAACTGAAGAGTTGACAATAATCTGATCCCATGATTGTTTGTCATGCAAGTCATATTTACTATATTTGCTACAAACCAAAGGCTGCTAAAACGGACATTTGGTATTTTATACTTAATCAATCTTCTCCCTCTTGAACATCATGAAAGTATTTGTCTGGCCATCAGGTCTTCACCTTTCAGCCCATTGTCATGCATTCTAACTGAAACACATTTGCAAGGACATTCCCATGACGAATCACTACAACTCGATCTGGGACAGCAAGAAACGTAAAATCTGGCACTGACACAAAACAGTACAGAACTGAAGACGCAAAATAGTCACTCGTATAAGTTACATAGATAGTACAAGCATCCCAAGCACGAACACGGTTCTTGACATTTGGCCACAGCTCAATAGCAACAACACACAGGCATGACAACCGTGGGTACTTGATTACAAGAACAATGGCAGTATAAAATGTATCGTCCCACCACCAACCACCTCGTTGCTCTTCTGCGATGGTTGGAGGCAGCGGGCTTGCTCTATTGCTCAATTGCTCAGAGAGGAAGCCCGCAGAAGGGACTTTGGAGAAGCTGGTACAACGGGGCAAGATTCTGGTACAACAATGGATGTTGATGATGGAGCAGGTTTAGGTGTAGCTGGAGTGGATGCACGACCAACACTTGATCCAGTACGGGGTAATACTTGTGTAGGGTACACTTCGGTGACCTCTTCGATGCCTTCGTCTACATATATGACATCCTGCATAGTCAATTGGTGGTACTCGACTATTTCTCGCAGGAATCTGTTTTCTCGAGCATATACAGAGTTCTCATGTGCTAGCCGTGCCTTCTCTGCTAATAGCGTCTCTAACTGGAGGCGGATCTGCAAAAGCAATGAACAATGTATGGTCAACCACAGTAGCAGGTCGACTTAGAACCCTGTCCATTAAGTTAGACATATAAGTTCATATTAAACTTTACAAATGCTACTTCTCTAGTCGCAAAATTTCTACAAAGCAATTTCGAACCAGATTATTATTTGAAAGTTTTACAAAACCATTCTATAAGCCACCATCATTTCCAGTGTGCTTAACACGCCAGGCCCACTTGTTGATCACACAAACCTATCGTGTTTCTTTTTATTTTTCATGGGGGTAGCTGCTATTCAAAATAACTGATAAATAAATGTATTGCCTGCCAGTGCCAGGAGGGGCCAAATCAAAGTGATATTTTGTTATTCGTGTTCCACCTTATGTTCCAAAACTACTTGGTCTATGAACTCGTTGCCTAAAAAGATGCGGTATATGGTAGCTATACTCAAACTGTGCATGGTTCTTTGGTAAACATTACACAATGGGTTTCTTTTGCTAGGTGATATAGAAGAAGTTTAATCATATAACAATTATGAACCACAAGTTTGCGTGAAATGTAATTAGACCGAACATGGATAAAATTCTCTATATGTATTTTATTGAGCAGAGCCAAGAGAAAAAAAAGCTTCTAGGGACTAATTGTTGGTTCAATAATTTCATTGAAGCTAAGTGGAGCAAACATCTAAAGTACATAGTCACACAAAGTTAATAGCTGTTTCGCATGAACCCATATTGTCTTCATGAATATTGCTAAAAGCTAAATCTGTTAAAAAGTACATGGCATATTTTTGTTTCCTTAGGACAACGCTTTGACTAAAAATTACTCCATTACCATGTTGTGATACGAACCGTAAGTACTTTTGAATTGAAATCTAATAACATCAGTTTTGTATTCCAAAAATTATGTATAGAGAATTAGTGGTCAAAGTCTTGTCCTAATGTAACAAAATATGCCGTATAATTTTGTACGGAGGAAGTACTACTACTTGAAAAAAAATAGTTGGTGGCAAAATGCTGAAAACATGACTTTAAACCGGCTCAACGAATTGATTCAAATTTGAACAAGGAGGGTGACAGCAAATAAGGCTGTGATGCAAATACAAGCACATGATTACACGACTACACATGCATCTGCAAGGCTCATTTAGGCAAGTGGCAAAGCTGAAGGCACAGTGTAGCCTGAGCAGAGTTGTAGCTAAGGTGCAGGCCCAGCTGGGATCTCTAAAGGGGCTATGACAAAGCTAATGGGTTGCACAGAGCTGCTGGCTGTGTACTGACTGATTCAACAGATAAGGCCAAAGCAAGTTTAATTCATTGCGAACTATGAGCAACTAGTACTAGTAGTTAGGATTTTTGAAGTCTGAAATCATGTAGCTTCAGAGTAAAACCCTCTCTTGGCTAGGAACTATGAGAAACAGCATGAGAATTGGAAAGCTCCTTGACTCCTTCCATAACAAAGCATAAATTGAACATGTAATTTATGATACTCAAGGAAGTTGCACCCAGTGTTGAGATAATTTCCTAATGATTATCAATAGCCACTAAGTTTTCTTAAAAGAACTGGACAACAACGTAAGAAAATAAATAGGCTATAGTACTTTAGTAGGAATTTAAAATGTGGATGGAGTAGCCAAAATACATTTCTAGAGACAATTTAAGCAATCAATAATCCTAATGATTTTTTTAAGTTTCTTGTTTTTTCTCCAAAGAAAGACTAACCAGATCATCATCTTCTGGATTATCACCCTTGTCATAACTTTCTCGCAGCATTTTATTCTCTTCTTCAAGCTGAGCACAACGTTCTTTTGCAAATGCCAAATCTGCCTTCACTGTTTTCAGCTCGCGCAATAGCAACTTTGCTTTTGCAGCCATGGCATTCGCAACCTGTATGGGTAAAAGATGGAGACATTAATTCAGTCATACCTAAAAAGATGGCACAATGAGAGCCAAATTTACTGTTATCAAGCAAATGAAAATTATTGTGTTCCTTGTCCCAGCCAAGCAAAATAAATTTGGCATTTTTTCGTACTGTGGATTCGAACATGCTAAATGGAGCACTGAAGCAACATATCTAGTGACACATATTTGCCACCTTACGTCGCGAGATGCCTTCAACTGAGTTTCATGGTCAAGCGGATTTTGAGGAAGATATCTTTGAGTAAGTTTGTGACCAGCTTCTCCTTGTGTATTTGAAACGGTTCCTTTTCTTCTTACGTTCAGTTTACGCGTCTCCTGAATAATGTCGGCTGTTTTATTCTCTACAATGGTCCGACCTTCCTGACAAAATACAGTACACAGCATGAATCAACAACAGGATCTGACATAACATAAGGATATTTTAATCATAAATCTAGTCAAGAAAAAAATTCACAACTAACAACTTTGTTGACATTGCATTTGTAGGAAATAAAACAACATGGTAAAGATATATAACTTTAACTAATTCTCAGTGCAGATAGAATGTCAACAACAAAAAGTGGTGTAACCAAAGGATAAATCAACCCACAAATGCAACCAAACAATCACAAGTAATAAGCTTGGTGACACTTGCTACAGCAGGAAATAGACCAACTATGGAGCAAAAGAAAAGGAAAAGCAAGGAATTTCCTTTCCCACATATTACACTGGATATGCAACATTTTATCAATTCTTGGTGCAGAATAACGTTGATCTTGTGAAACATAGAATCGACACTAATGTATCTACTTTCAGGTTATTCTTTTTTGGGTAAACGGAAGAAAAATTGATACAGCAACTTACTTCAAGTGCGTTTTTTATTGTGCCTCCAATATAGTTAAGGGAGGAAGTTATGGCCTCAGATCTCTTCTGAGATGGAGGTGTCTCAGATTTCCATGTCTCTCCTGGCAATTGCTGTGAACGTGGATGCTGCAGCATCATGAGAAACATCAGTGTCCCACATGAACATCTCAAAAAGGAACTAAGTTTAATGATGACGGTGGTTGGCAGTGAATCAGAAACAAAGATTTACAGAGTAAAGCATGATTGTAACTAAAATATATAGCTCTTCATCGTAGTAATTGAAAGCACTGCCACTGTCAAGCTTGAAAGCAGAAATTGAAAGCTTAGACTGTACTACTAGATCTATTAAAGTAACCATCGGTACAGATATGAAGTAGCTTCAATTACATGACAAGGAGTTTAACTTAAATTTAGCACCCAAGTGATCAATTAAGGCAAACATAATGGCAGGAGGATTACAGATCCCCACCTGGACACCGACTGACGCACCATCTCTCAGTGACTGCTGCCCCGCTGGCGATTCGTGCTGCCCCGGGGAGCCATCCTCGTCAAGAAGCGACTTTGCCTTCCGCGCAAGGGCACCCCAGAATCCGTACTTGGCCTCGTTCAAGCTCTTCATGGACGTGTATTCATAGGCCGAAGAATCCTATACCGGAACGAAAACAAACATCAGTCCTGAACACTAGACAAACAGTTTGCCCACTTGGGGGAGCCCCAAGACACGAATAGCAGCAGTTTTCAGCGACGAGCTGGGAAAGTCGTGCAACAGTCGGTCAATCCTACTCGAATTTGATGGTTCTACGCCTAGGCAAAAAATGATCCGTTCGCCTGACCGAACTACCAATCAAGAATTCCGAGAACCCCCTTCGTCGCTGTGGCTGCCAGATCCGACCCCAGCGCATCTAGAGGCGAAACCGCAGAGGAATAAGCGAGAGAAAAGGGGCGCGGCGCGGCTTACCGGGGACGGGGTGGAGACGGAGGGCTCGTGGTGGCTCCGGCGGGCGGCCGCCGAGGCCGAGGAGGAGTAGGCGGAGGCGATGGAGGAGGCGTCCCGGTGCGCGGCGGAGGCGCGCATGGCCTGCGCGGCGAGGGAGTCCGGGGAGGCGGGGCCCACGGACGGCGGGTGGTGGTGCTCGAAGGAGGGCGGCGGCTGGGGCTGGGGCTTCCGGCGGTAGGCCATCGCGGCGGCGAGGCAGGCCCGCGCGGTGGTAGGCGGTCGCCGGGGCGGTGCGCGCGTTCCTATGCCAGCGGTGTGGCGAGATGAGACGCGTCGTCAGGTACGGCGTGGACTCGAGGCACCACTGCAGCGCAGAGTGCAGACGGGATGGAGTTGGGCCCTTGTTTACTTGGTGAATTTGGGAGGTGCCAAATTACTGTAGGTAGCGTTTCGTTTGTATTTGTGAATTATTGTCCAAATATTGACTAATTAGGCTCAAAAGATTCGTCTCGCAAAGTACAACAAAACTGTGCAATTAGTTTTTGATTTCGTCTACATTTAGTACTCCATACATGTACCGCAAGTTTGATGTGATGGGGAATCTTCTTTTTGCATAGTGCCAAAGTTAGGAGTTTTGTGGGAAGTGAACAAGGGCTGGGTTGGACTCGAACTCGATCCGAGGCGCAGCAGCAACTGGCTCGTTCACGTGGCCCCTCGCGCCTCGCGGTCTTCGCGTTCGCACACACACGCAGCCGCTGCCGGTGGAGTGATTCAACTCGGCAAATTCTTTATAAGGAGATTTTTTATAATTAGTTATATTTATGCTGAGGCTAATCTCAACGCATAGTTTATTGCACAAGTTACAAGACTAAAAACTTAATAATTATACTTGTTACTAGGATCGTGCCCGTGCTTTGCTACAGACAATAAAACATATTGCAATACCCGTTGAAAATAAGTATAATTATGGAACAATTAGGAGAATTCATATTGGTAGGTAAGCAGTATATGGGGGCGTTTTCTTCCGGTGACTTATTTTTAGCACGTGTCACATCGAATGTTTAGATACTAATTAGGAGTATTAAACGTAGACTATTTACAAAACCAATTACATAAGCGGAGGCTAAACTGCGAGACGAATGTAGTAAGCCCTAATTAAGCCTAATTAATCCATCATTAGCAAATATTTACTGTAGCAACACTTTGTCAAATCATGGACTAATTAGGCTTAATAGATTCGTCTCGCCGTTTAGCCGCGTCTTATGTAATGGGTTTTGTAAATAGTCTACGTTTAGTACTCCTAATTAGTATCTAAACATTCGATGCGACGGGTGCTAAAAATAAGTCAGTGGAAGAAAACGGGGCCTATATATCTTGATGAGCATTCAATCTTGTTCAAAATATCATTGGTAGGGAAGTAGTATATACCATATATCTTTATGAGATATTCTGTTTTGATAGAACACTTTTGCAGAACCTACGTCCCTGTATTACATAGCTGGAGATTATTACATAGTAAAAGTGCAATACTGTGTGCAAACAAGTATTACTATTGTTGGGCAAATTTGGTGTACATTTAATTGGATTGTTGCTCATTCCCAAGTTGAAAAGCTTTATCATAGACACACCAGATAAAGCTACCACTCGGTAAACAAGAGTCATTCAGTAATATTAAACTCAGAAAGCCATCAAATATCAATTCGTCCACAGTTTATTGGAATGTCCAAGTATGCAAGCTGATAAAAGAAATAATAGAGGCAAACTTAAGTATGCAAGCTGATATTACCAAAAGAATTAATTATACAATGATACTCCTCAATACCGAGACTGGAAAAAATTGTATTTTTTTCATATGGAAAATAATGCTCCCTAGCTGTATCAAATACCATGTTAAATCAGAATAAAATTAGAAACTCTTTTATGTTCTTCTCAAGTGGCATTGATTTGCGCATCATAACTCTTTTAAATGCTGCACTTCACACCTGTTACTTTTGACTTTTGTTAGTCCTAAGTCACGCCTGCACAACACATCTGAAATTTGTTGCGATCCGGAATTATATTCTTACTGCTTGATTCATCTTTGGTGCCGTGCAATCAATTATCTCATACTGTGAGTGCTAGCAATAGGAACTTAGAAAAGTGAAGTATCCATCCACTGACCAAAGTAGTAATAGTGATCACCATGCATCCTAAACTCTATTCTTGACATCTGCAACTAATATATAGAAAACAAAGAAAATAGTGCTAAATAGAACCCACCCATATCAGGTTTGGTTCTGGCGCTTGCTTGACAATTTCTTCAACCATAGATTAAAAATCTTCAAAATCATAACTCTGAAAAGGTAAATACCTAAAAAAACTGCAAGAGAGTGAATCCAACTACCCATTCGTAAGAAACACAAGTATATTATAATTTTATTTTATTTGTTCTACAGTTAACAATGGTTTTTTTGGTTGAATTAAATATACATAGCAGACACCCTTTTAGGAATTTTGACCGCTATGGGATAGTGGGATCCTCAATATTTGTACATGTACTGGTTAATTAGTATGTTCAATTTGCAAAAAAAATACAAATATCCAAGATAGCAAAAACTCACGGTATTTTTGAGATCTTTGAGCCCAAACAATGTTCGAAAGGAATCTAACACATGTATCTTACGCCTTCGCGCATTCACTACAGCAAGATACCAGTGTGTATCTTTTATATTTATTGGTAAGAACAGCTATCAAGTATTAAAAACGTAATGTCAATCACGGAACGGATATTGGGTAATTGAATTATATATCATAATGTTGAAATAATAGTTACCATATCATGTTGCAAGTATGATAATACCATTTCAGCCAACCGTGGAACTTCTGAAGAACCACGGGTTCCGTTTTTGTTCACCATCCCCCTTCATTAACTCAGTCATACTTGTATTTTCTAGGTAGCATGTACCACCTGGCCTATTTATCATATTATGTTGAGTCCGCAATAGGTGGATATATGCATTTATGACCTGCAAAAAATCAACCATGAATAATTTCTCAATATAAAAAAGATTTTTGTTGCTATAAGTTTATACTCGGGGTTATTACCTCGTCATACAGGTATCCATTTCGATAAAATAAGCACTCCATTTGATTCCTATTCACCGGGACATCATTGATGAGTACAAGCTCTTCCCTACCTGGTTCAGCTGAGATCTTTTTAGCACCATCAATGAAGGCATGATCATTGACAGTACATTCATAATCTGAAATAATCATAATATTTGAGGATAAAGATCATTGCACCTAATAAATGTTATTAAAATATATCTAATGAGCAACCTGATATATGAACGAAACATAAACTGAACAAACATATTTTGGTTTAGGGAAACAAATAACCTTGTAGTCTCAAAGAAAATTCAGCATACATCAGGTAACAACAAACATCCCATCAATAAATTAATAATGTTGAAGTCACTACCCTACTGCAGCCAATTCAAAAGTTGAAATAGGATTCTTTCCTTGTTCCGGAAGAGCACTCCAATGATACACATAATAAGTAACGTGTTTCTGAACATGAGGTATTTCTGGTTCAGCAAGGGGTATAATTTGTGGATGAAGTTGTAGGTAAATTAATAATTAGTGTGCCTAAACTCATGTCAATGAGGTCAGTTAGATAACGAACCTATTGAGGTTTAGTTAGGCACACATTCATCATATGTTAGCACCAGAACCATGGATTGGATCAATAAGGTTCCTAGAAGTAGGAACGGAACTTTGTACTTAACTGTATTTCCAAACACTGAAAAAAGGTGATCTGCATTTAGTTGTCTTCGTTTCACTTGAATGAATCACACTTATGGCTAGCGAAAGAAACATTTTTCATGGCCTAACCTCTTGCACATAATAAACAAAGCATCTGACACGAAGGAAGGGTGCAGAAGTAGGAAAAGGGTAGGTACAATCAGGTACAAACATCAAATGTTTCTTGAAGTATGTAATCTGTATAATATGCAAAGAGGCACACATCTTGCAGGGACAAATAGGAAGGGTCGGCATCCATGGAAATTAGGAAGGGGTCGGCATCTTTATTTTTTCAGAAAAAGAGAAAGAGGGAAAGCAGATGTCACCAGCAGCAACAATGGTGCTGGCACATCAGTGTACCCATCCATCTGTTGATCAGGAACCTCCCCGCATCAGCAGAAAAAACAAATAAATAATGGATTGGGCATTGCTCGACGACGTGAACCAATAACGTGCACGAACCTGTTTTCAAACCAATAACATGGACTGGGGTTCACAATATATACAAAGGATGAGGTCATGCATTAATAACTGGATCTGATGAGAAATTCCTACAAGGAATCATCATTTTCTAGGATATCCTTGAAGATATAGAAGGAAATACTGCCACCATGCCCAGATATATAGTCTTTGTAAGAGGGAATGTAGCTGCCTTCACAAGAACAGTGAGGAGAATGACTCGTCAATCTCAGAGACCACTACAAAGGCCATGTTCTACAAAAGAATTAGTAGCCTAATGAAATGGACCACAAGACTAAACTAGCATCACCTGACAACAAGCTTCATTAAAATACCTATTCTACATCAGGGTGAGAGACCACTACAAAGGCCATGTTCTACAACACGTTATTACCAACAATGAATGCCAGATCTCAGGAATAAAATAAGCAGAGAATGACCATATTGCAATACCTTTGGTGGCGATGGCTATTGAGGGCGGTGGCGGGTCGTCGATGGAAGACGGAGGCGGGACGGCGAGCAATCGCCCACGGTGGAGAGGCGCGGCTCAGTGGCGGATCGGGTGTCCGAGGCGGGAGGGCCAGTGAGGCGGTGGCATGGCCGGTGGAGCGAGTGATGGTGAGGCGGCGGCGTGCTAGATGCGGCGCGTCGTGCCAGCCGGAGCCGGCGGCACGCAGGAGGCGGTCCAGGGCGAGGAGGAGCGTACCGGAGGGGCGGCGCGGAAGGGGTGGTGGCGGCGGGCAACGCGGGACCGGATGGCGCTCTGGGGGTGGCGGCTGTGGGAGGCGACAGGAGGGCTCGGGGACGCGGGCGACGCGCAGCGAGAGGAACGGATCTTACTTGCGATTCAATCGCGGACGATGGAGAAACAGTATGGCGCGGGACGAAGGATGACGGAGGAAAAGACTCGGACGAAGGCGACGAGCAGAGAGAGAGAGGAAGGGCCCAGATTCTTGCGATCCAATTGGGGACGGTTGTAAAAGAGTAAAGCGCGGGACGAAGGTTTGACGGAGGAAAAGACGTACGAAAAAAGTCTTACTTTTGCTTTTTTTAGAGTAGAGATGTGTCATGGAGACGTTCGGACATGTTTGGAACTCTTGCCAGTCTCGCCTTATGTCGCCCAGCTTGCTTGGCTTTGCTCAGCAAAGCAACGCAAGATTGCTTGTTGTGTTTGGTTTCCTTGCCGTCTGAACTCTCTCATGGTCAACCAAACCGGTAGGTCATTGACACATATAGAGGGACCGGAAGGTGGAGAGAGAGAAATTGAAAGACAAAGAAAATAGAGCATGCATCTTCATAGGCGGCGGCAAGGAGCTCAGAAGTAAGTGAGTATCCCTGCTAAATTTTAGTATCTGTCACATCGGATATTTGATACTAATTAGGAGTATTAAACATAATTTAATTATAAAACTAATTGCACAGATGGAGTCTAATTCGCGAGATGAATCTATTAAGCCTAATTAGTCCATAATTTGATAATGTTGAAGTCGATTGTCTACCCGCCCCCTGCCTTGACCATA